>NC_057687.1:1023618-1043151 GCF_014466175.1 Vespula pensylvanica
GAGAGAGAGAGAGAGAGAGAGAGAGAGAGAGCAAGAGAGATAGTAAAGGGAATTTCGATATGTACATTCGGCCATCTGCGCGACCTCAATAGCACTGCAAGCACGAGCGACCGAAGAATACATTGGGAAATCGAAATGGATAGCTCGAAAGAATAATTTCTACGTGAGCGATCGTTTAATCATTAGAGTACACGATAGGAATATCTACATATATCTAAGAATCAAACACATAATCGGTTTTTAATTAATATATATCTATTTAACAACGTTACTTGTTAGAAAAGATAAAATTATACGATTTGATTTTTATCACTTGCCACGCATTAAACTGCAAGGATATTTCAGAGAAAAAAGATTAATGTTTAAATAATTTTTTTTTATTTTTTTAAGAGATTTAAAAGTATTTAAACAGTATAATATATATATATATATATATATATATATATATATATATATTCACATAGGATGTCGTACGTAACTGGAACAGCTCTGTACCTTTTTTAAACGGTTGAAAATAGATAAAAATGTTACAAGTCAAAGTTAAATGTTATCAAATAATGCAGAATATAATTTTATGTACTTTCATGCAATGGTGCATTAAACAAATGCAACTGCACTTTTCTTTTTAATGGAAACATATATTTATTATTTTTCTAACGAATAAATTATCCTAACATATAGGTTTAAGGTATGTTAAAACTTTTATGTAGAGCATAAAAACCGCATCAACCGCATAATCAAAATATGATGGAAAATATAGTTATTCATACGAAAAGAAAGTGCAGTTGTATTATTCTGATACACCGGTATATATAAGTGCATAAAATTATTTATATATTATGTAACATTTAATACCATTTACCTTTGACTTATAACATTTTTTCTATTTTTAACCGTTTAGAAGATACAGCCTGTTCTAAATTAACTGGGTCACCGTGGAAATATATATATATATATATATATATATATATATTATATATATATAATATATATATATAAAATAAATGTAAGACAGGGATGTGATATAGTTTTATCTGACCTAGTTAATATAAATATAAATAAAATGGTACACTTTTAAACGCAATACTTTCACATTTTCAATCTTTAACCTTTTCATATTTTGATACTTTTCATATTCTGACCTTTTACTTTTTCACAATTTCTTAAGATTGGTTTAGATACGTCCAATAATTTAATTGAATAGTGAGTAGTAAGTTAGTATAAGTTTAGCAAACTAAACTACTTAAGAATTAGCACAGTTCAGCTTTCGAAATTACAGAAGATGGACAGAAGTCGTAATCGTACCCCTTCTAAACGAAATGCGACACCCAGTGAGTAGTGAGGAAATTCTACTCGACTAGGAAAATCTAGAGAAATGGATCTACTCGACTAAATCGTTTTACTAAACTATTCCACTAAATTTTACTGTTCGCACACGGTGCGTTACTAAATTGCTCACCACTCGACTAAATTACTGAACGTGTTTGAACCAACCTTTATTAACTACCTCTCTTTCGATTTCGTACAATGTTATTCATTGCGTTCATATGTCATGCATTTATTCGTTAATAATGCGTTAAAACAATACTATTTGTATAATAAATGTGTAAAAACTAGCACGACATTTTTCTAACAAGGAAACTTCATAACGTATTCTGAAACTTTTATCTAAATTTGGAAGATAATCAATCAAGTGATATTTTATAATATTTCTTGTCTATAAAAGATCATTTCTTTTTCTAATCGATCTTTTCACTTTGATATTTGAAGATCATCGAATAGAATTATTTTGATATCATCAGTGTCGGTGAGAAAAATGAAATTGTTTTTCTTTACGATATCGTTGAAAAACCTATTTTAGATTTCATTTTAAAAAAATTGTTTGCAGCGCGTATTATGTAATTAAGTATCAAAAAATTGAAATATTATTTGACACAAAAGTTTGTTTTTCTTTTTACAGGTTTTAACTTATCACTTATCTTTTATACACATTCAAAATAGTTTTCTTTTGTATTTAAGTCTGAAATAAAATGTCTTTTTTATTTTTAATATCATGTCTTTATGTTATATAGAAGATCTATGTTACATATATTTTCATCTCAAAGATGATTATATTTATCGATATTATTTAATATTTTTAGTGAATTTAAATACACAAGTATAAACAAATAATCATATTATTTTTATTAATTTATGTTCTTTTTTTTTTTTTTGTTATTTTCTTACATTTGTTTCGTTCAATTTTCAATGTTATAATTGACTGTAAAAAATTGTAACTACTTGATGGTTAAGAGTTATCCAAGATCGATTTAGATGCAAAAAAAAAGTATAAATGCAAATATTACGTTTACACTCCAGAGAATATTGTCACTATTAATTCTGTTTTCCAGTAGACTCTAGATGTTCCTATTATCTGTCGAACTTTACTTTCCAATATCACATTGGATAATGTCGTTAATTTCCATAAGTATCACATAGGTTTTATACATAGATTATCTCCGAGTATTTCATTTTAATCTACACCCATATTACTTATAAATATGTTATACGGATTATTGCGTAGAATTGTTAACAACAATAAATAAATTTTTTATTTAAATGTTTTAAGCGTTCGATATTTTAACTTCGTACATTTTAACAAAATTCAAGAAATAATAGATATTTATATAAATCTTTTTATTTATTATATTTATTCGCATTGTATATTAACCAGAATGTCAGAAACAATTTTCTATCAGATCTATAATAAATACTAATAAAGCAAGTGTGAACGAATATTCATTATAATAAGATAAAAAAGTAATAACGATTCGATGCTTATACCTTGCAATGATCTTCCTATCTTCGTTGAAATTAAATTATCCTTGGAAAATTATCAAATATCGAATAATAGAACAACAATTTTTCATGTAATAAAATAAATATTAATAATAAAACAATCAATATAATATATACAATTAAAAATAAAATAAAATATTGCTTTACGTTGAAATATATTAGAAAAATATTCTGAATATAGAGAAAACGCATAATTAGTAAAAAATGATGAAAAAATAAAATCAAAAACTGTTTATGATTTTATCAAAATCAATTATCATTAAACCATCTCTGTCTTTTTCTCTCTTCCTTCCTCTTTCTACTATTACTAAAATACTAAGTTAAATTTTTTATTATTTCCTCACTTTACATTTTACTTTTCCTAACGATACCAACAATATAAACAAAATCGAAGACGATTCGACGATCTTCAAATCTCAAAATAGAAAAATTCATTTTTCGAAAATAAATAAATATTCAACAGTATACGTTGAAAACATTAAAAAAATCTCTTAACTCATCGTTACCCACCATAATTGAAGATGCAAATGAGTATTATACAGTTATGGCCTTCCTTCGTAGGCACGAAACAGCTTCGTTAATTTCAACGAAGGTGATGCATAAAAAAAAAAAAAAAAAGAAATAAAACAGTAAAGAAAAAAAATAAAATAAAAGGAAAAAAAAAAAAAGAGGAACGAAAGAAGAAACAATTGGAATAATTCTATTCGAGGTCGAGAAGGTCCGAATACATGTAAATGATTGTAGAAGCGAGTGTTTGAACGACAAGGCCTTTCCGGTCATGCCTATGTACCTACCGCGGCAATAATTGAAGCGACACACGAGTGCAATTAAATTGGAAGTTCCACGAGGAGGAAGAAAGGAAGAGGAACGTGGATGACGCCTCACGTCTCTCACTCTCATCGTTTTCCATGGATGCACGTGCACGGTAGATTCAAGTGAGAGCACGTGACACATCGAGACCTTAATAGCGCTGTCTCGAAGGGATTTGTGGTTTGGGAAAAGGTTTTAAGGGTCGTCCTCGAGTGACTCTTAACAGCTGCGCTTTCTGACTCTACATCGTCGATGATGCTACACGGAAACAGAATCATCCGACACGTTCTTTTTCTTTCCTTTCTCTTCTTCTTTCTCTCTTTTTTTTCTTTTTTTTTCTTTTTTTTTTTTTTTTGCTTCGTTGATACCAATAACCTAGTTTCTCTTTAAGGAACTATTAAAAGAACGATCGATTTCGTTAAATAAAATTACTCTCCTACGTTAATTGCGAATGTACGTAATTTAATAGTCTCTTTATTATGATACAAACAGTAGGAAATATCTTCGTATAATGTAGTTTAAAGATTAATTAAATATATAAAGTCTCTGTAGATCGTCGTTTAATTCGAATTGCAAATTTCATTTAACACGGTACAAAGTAAAGATGTAATAGGAAAATTGCATGTATTATTTTGTATAAGACGAATCACATAATTCGATCAATTTCATTATTTAGTAACCTTTCTTTCAAAGATTCTCTTTCGCGGAGTGTTTCTTTATAAATCTATTTTATTCTCATTGCCATAATCAATCATCTTGAATATAATCAAGCAAGTTTAGTATTTTCATTTCATATACTTAATTAAAGATTATTCTTACAAATTCATTCATCTACAATTAACGTTTCTCGAGATCGTCAAAGTCGGGATACAATTACATCGTTATAAATAAAATTAAAAAGCAATAAAAAGAAAACGGAGAAAATTATTAAGAAATAATACGATTCGAGTAAGTCGATGGATAAAAAAGGAAGAAACGAGAGAAATATTTGTTGATTCTTTCGTAGCACTTTCGGAATAGTTTGGATTTCTTCAAAGAATCGAAAATATCTTGGTTAGACTCGTTGAAAAAGGAATATAGAAGCGATGTAATACTTGGAGAAAAAAAAGAAAGAAAGGAAACAAGAAAAAGAGAAAGAAAGAAAGAGAGAGAAAAAGGAAAGAAAGAAAGGAAAGAACGAACGAATGAAAGGCAGCCGCTGCGTGGACATAGTTTTGAATAGAGTGCACTCGACCTTTCCTACTCGGGTTCAACATACTTTCGTCGTCTCTAACCTCCGTCTAGAGTACGTCGTACGCGCGAGCTCTTATTAAACGTGGCGATTTATCGCTAGTAATAACGGTGCGGTCTGCTGGCGTTGCTCGTCGGTGAAGCCCTCTCTCTCTTTCTCTTTCTTCTCTCTTCTCGAGAATGAACGAAGAAGGAAGGAAGGAAGGAAGGAAGGAAGGAAGGAAGGAAGGAAGGATGTAGAAGGAGCTAGAGTAAGGGTTTATTCCTTGGAAAAGCGTACAATGTATAGAACAAACACATACCCGACTAACTGTACATGCACACATACTTCTGATCAGCCGACATAAACGTACTCCTACGATTCCACGTGCGTGAGTCCTCAAGTAGATTAACAATTTCTGACATTTTAGTGCCTCTCTCGGATGCGTTAACGCCACTTCAAGTAGCGAAACGCGGCCCCTCCTGACTGTAACGAGCTCCAGGATTGATTAACCGTCTCGTTGCGCGACCCGCACCTCGTCCGCCGTCCACGTGGATTCTAAGCAAACGAGTTGCCCTTTTACCCTACGTCTCCTAACCTTCTCGCTCTACTCTCGAGGATCGTAATTAGCGCGTGATTAATTACTTCACTTTTTTAACGTCTCTCTGAGCCTATACTTTTTTTGCACTTTTTCTATCATTTCTCTTTTTTTTTTTCCTCTCTCTTTCTCTCTCTTTCTCAGGTCAATAATATTTTTCTTATTTTGATTCTACTTGATATTATTTGTTAAAAGAAATAACGTTGGTTACATATTAAGTAACTACGGATAAAATTCCTAAGCGTGGAATTATAATGATATGAACCTTTGAATACGGTCATTAACGTTCTACCCGTTGAGGCAGTTGTAATTAAAATAATTTTCGAGTATACTCCAGAACGACGACGGCAGGTGCATTCCCACGTGTATATCGACGAGCTAAAAGCCCGCAGAACCAGAAAGGGTCACCTGCTATATATGATCGGGTTAAGGAGCCGAATAAGCATTATTCATACGCTGAGAACGTTTATCCTTAAGTTATTCATCTCATGAATTAGTGAACACGATGAGGAAGCCCCTACAGAATTCGTCTATCCCTAGGACCACCTAGTAAAAAGACCAGTATCATAATTTTAACTTAGGAAAATTCTCTTCTATCATTGTCTTTATTTATTATTCGAGTTCTTCCTTTCGAAGGCATGATTTTTTTGTTTCACTTTTCTTCTGAATGATTAAATCGTATTAAATCATTTTCATCGATTAAATCGAATTAAATCGATCGATATAAAAAGGACGAGTTTCTTCGGAAATAATTTTAGTTCTATAATCAGATTCACACGATTATAATTTTTCAATCATTTCTAAATTAATCCTTTCGTAATTAAATCGAACTAAAACGAGAAAAATAAATACAATTTTCTTAAGATTATGTGAGATTTATTAAATTCTACTTTAACATAGTTATTTATTCAACAACAGTATATAATTCTCTCTTCTATAACGATATAATAATTCTCTTCTTTTTTTTTTTTTTATTTATAACGATACAATTGTATTCCGACTTGGACGATTTCGTCGAGAAATATTAATTATAAATGAATGAATTTGTAAGAAAAATCTTTAATTAAATATATGAGATAAAAATACTAAACTTGCTTGATCATATTCAAGACGATTGATTATGGCAATGAAAATAAAAAAGATTTATAAAGAAATTCATAATGGATGAACAAAATTTATAGATCTTTTGCGGTAACATGAAAGAAAAAAAAGACATCAAATTTATCTTTTTTTCATTTCCTTTTTTCTTTCCGATAGAGTGTCCGTGTTAAAAAATTGTTAATTTCCAAATGTTAAGAGCCTTCGAAAATTCGTGACTCGTGAAGAATAAGAGAGCTAGGTAATATATAAAGGAAAGAGGAAATGACTCGACGCTGCCACGTTAGTCGTGTCGACGAGGCCGTCTATATGCTGGAAATAGATTACAAACGTAATATTTCAGCCTCCATAAATATTCCACACGTCGTGAGACGTGGTTCTTCTTTCGAGAAAAGAGCCAACCTTCTCCTTGTCTCCTTTCCACTTTATCCCGACAAGTATTTTCCATGAACACGAGGCGTCACTCAGAGTCGGTTGGGTTATGGCACGATCTAATTGGAATAAAAGAGATTTTTGTAGGTGGTGCAACCTAATTGCCACCGTCTTTCGTCATTATGGGTGGTCTCTCTCTCTCTCTCTCTTTCTCTTTTACTCTTTTTCGAAATACTCGCCATATCATTCTTTCGCATCTTTCGGTAACACTCCTAGCAGATTTTGGAATGTGTCTACACTCGTCTACACTCGTCGACGTCTAATTTGTCCTCTATGTCTTCTGTCTTCCTGTTTATTTTGTTTTTCTTTATCTTCTTTTTCCTCGTTTCTTTTTACGTAATAAAACAAACACGTTAAAATCTTTCTGAATAAAACGATTTCATATTTATAAAAAAATTGTAACATTACATAGATCGACGTACAGTGGTATGAAATATTGTTTCAAACGACAAGCAGCAATATTGTAATAAAATTAATAACAAGAGAATGTTTTCAATCGAATATCTTATCTAGAAAATATCATCGAAAGGTCGATATATTAACAATTTTTATTAAAAATATATATTAAAAAGATCTATCGATCGAATCATATATTAAAATCGCAAAATTGCGGTTATATGTTTTTACATAAAAGAAGAAAAAGAAAAATAGAATCATCGTTCCTTTTCTGTAAATAAACATATTAAAATGTATACACGTATACTTTTTAAAATCAGCGTCAAATTTTTTGTAAATATTCTATCTCATTCTATCGACCTTGTTTGCAATGATTTTCATAAGTAACAGACGTAAATACAAAATTCATTTAAGTCCTTTCCCGGCGTTCTCCCATCTGTTCCAAATTTGTGTCTCCTGATTCTG
This sequence comes from Vespula pensylvanica, assembly GCF_014466175.1. Taxonomy (NCBI): domain Eukaryota; kingdom Metazoa; phylum Arthropoda; class Insecta; order Hymenoptera; family Vespidae; genus Vespula; species Vespula pensylvanica. Next base: position 1,031,466 of record NC_057687.1, read on the forward strand.
GATAATTCCATGGTTGAATTTTTGCGGAACCGAAGGTAACAAATATTAAGAAGGCAAGAAACTGAGCAATGACGGTTATCCAAAAAACGATTCTCCAGCGTGCAAACGTATGCTACATGAAACAAATTAGAAAAGAGTATTAAAGAAAAAGACAAAAAAAGTCATACATGTATATCATTAAAAATGATAATCGATCAGTATCATTATAATTTACTAATTATCATTACATATAAATAAAATTGATATATTAAGTGTAACTTAATTGTAATGAAAATTGTAATTAAAATTATATATAAATTTACAATTCAAATCCTCGCAAAGATAAATATATTTCTCTTCGCATAAACAAAAATGAAAATTTTTTCAAAATTTTCGACGATCGCGATAAGTGATATTAATAATTAATACTTACTACGTTTATATAATTTTTTAAACGTGCTAAGAAACATTATGAAAAGGATTGAACGTGAAAATGTAAAATTTTATCATTAACGTTCTACCTCTCTCTCTCTCTCTCTCTCTCTCTTTCTTTCCCTTTTTCTCTTTTTCTTTTTAAGAAGAGATACGATCGAAGAAAAGAAAGATCGAAGGCGGAGTTAGTTCGGCCTTTTCGATGTTTGCTATTCGTGAAGTATCTAACGACTTTTAAAGCATTTCTATACTCACTCCTTCTTCCATTAAAGCGCCCACCAACGCTGGTAAGATGAACGCTGAAATTGTTCCAGGTGTATTCGTTATTCCCATAAGAATACCGGCGTAATTCGGTGCCAAATCGTTTTGATTACAAAGATGACCAACGAAAATAGCTCCACAAACAACGATACTTAGAACTAATAAAACCGTCGCAATTATACGACGACATCCACTATACATAATTATTATGAGAAAAATACCAGGTGGAACAGCACCTGTACAACAGATTTAATCAATATCATTCATCGTTTATCCCTGATTTAATAGATATATATCTATAAAGAATTTTTCTTTCTTCATTTCCCATCATTATTTTTACAAATCGAATTAAATCGAATACGTAAATAAGTAAAAGAAATAATTAAAAGATTTGAAGGACGATACTCACTTATGAAAACAGCAATTTTTCTTGCCGTCGTTTGCGACCAGATACCTTTATTTCTACCTGCATCTAATGCTTTACCAAGGAGCGGATTAACTATGGCGTTCATTAAATATGGGGAACAAGTGATCATCGCATTCTGGAAAGGAAAAGAAAGAGGATTAATCGATCGATCGGTTGATTCTAACGATGATAAATCTAATATGTAACGTAATTAAATCCGATCTTAAGCGATACTCACGGATTGAATATCATATCGAAGTATTTTGTTCATGTAAAGTGGCATTTGAGTGAGTAAGAAATACCAACAAAAGTTTCCGAGAGTATTGGTCCAGATAAGTGCCCAGAATGGTACAGAAGTAAAGATTGCTTTCCAAGGGATCTTCATTTTTGATGATTGTGGTGTTCGATGGCCATACGTTGTGATTAATAGTGTTCTTTCTTCTTCGGTTATGAATTTTTGATTTTCCGGAGAATCCTCGAAAAAACAATAGAAAACTATACACCACAATAATGGGAGTATGCCATGAATATAAAACACAGCTTCCCATCCTAGATCTTTCAAGATTAAGCCAGATGTCAGAATCGATATGACAGTTCCTAGAGATGTTCCAGCGTAGATTATCCCAACCCACATACTCTTTTCCTCGTAAACAACCCATTTTCCCACCAGAACGTTCACTATTGGAAGATTAGCAGCACTCATAATACCCATAAAAAATCTCACGAAGAGTAGAAGTGACAAAATGCTTGCACAAATTGGCACGAGGATCGTTAGAATTGAATTGGCTAACACACATATCAATAACACTAGCTTCGTGTTAAATCTATAAAACAAAAAGAAATATTAAAACGTAAAAGTTTGTATCGATTTTTATTATCATTATCATTATTATGATTTATTTATACTACATCCTCTAATATATTGATTACTTCTGTCGAAGGACACATTTTAAAGCTGTTAATTGGTTATCGTGTAAATAAATATTTGCATTGACTATAACTAATAAATTATTCGTTAGGAAACTTTAAATATCGTTTATTTGTACGATACGTAATCTATAAAAATACTTCGTGTTTCTCGTAGCACAAGGAAGGTCTATTACCGAAGTTAAAGATTCTTTTCTCGTAGATCTCATGACTGGTTAATAAGCTGTATAATGAATTCCAAGAAATGATTTGTTTCTTTTCCTTTTTCCTTTTTTCATAACGAGGAAAAAAAATAAATCACATATTTTTGTAAATAATATTCCAAGCTCAATTACGATCCGATTAATTAAGAAGAGTAAAAATTGATTTATTATAATAACTTACCGATCGGCGAAATATCCTGAAGGAAACATTCCAATGAGATATCCTGCGAAATATATACTAATAACAAGTCCTTGCTGAGTGGTCGACCAATGAAATGGTCCTTCCATATCCGTAATTTGCTTTACAGATACATCTCCAAATTCAGGACACTCGTCTGACGCTACGGATTTTTCAAGTTTCACCATACCAACTATAGCTATTGCTATATTGACCTTGAGACCGTAGATGATCATGTTCGCAATGCAAAGCATTATTGCGAAAAGGTATCGAACTCTTTTAAACACTATCAACAAAAATATTTAACAGATATATATATATATATATATATATATATATATATATGTATGTATGTATGTATGATATAATAATATGCAAAATAAGATAAGTATCATTCAATAATAAGAAAAACTATCACTCAACTTAATATAATAAATTGAAGGTTAAAAAACGTCGAATATCCGTTTACTTCCCCTATCTTTCCTCTACCGACATATTCCCTCGTAAAAATAATTTTATAATTTCCATGCACGATTAATAAATATCAAATTACTAAATATAACGAAGCTTACTTGTTTATACGATGTCTTCTCAATGTATCTTTCAAAAATCTTTCGTAGTTGTTTCGATTATCTTGAAAGATGGCAAACCATATCGATACTCGCGGGTCTTGTTTCAATCTCTATCTTCGACAGATCGAAATTAATGATCACACTTCTTTGCAATAAGAAATCGAGCGTGATATGACTATCGAACTATAACTGCATGAAGAGACAAATGTTTAGTTTCTTCTCCATGTATCTCGTAATTGATGGTCGTCCTTGTATCTTCATATTATCATCGCGAGATTAGATGGCTTTGCAGATGAAAGAGAGCAACAGAAAGAGAGAGAAAAAGAGAAAGAGAGAGAGAGAGAGAGAGAGAGAGAGAGAGAGAGAGGCAAACAAAGATGGTCACGATATGATAGAGTACACTTTCGGTCTCGTTCTGTGGCAGTCGATATTGTGAGTGTCAAAGAGAGCGCACGCGCGTACGTTTATAATTAATTCCCAGCGTGGGAACCTTCAAAGAAAGGAAAGAACCACTTGTTTATACGTCGCGATAAATGGATTCGGTTCATCGAATAATATATTTACAACTTATTCGTCGATCCCTTGATTATTTTGATTACACCGTAAACAGTCGCCGAAAAATAAAGAAAGAAAAAATTGTTCATACGAATCGTTCAGTGACCTTCAGATAATTGGTAAATTTATAAGAGATTTTATTTCTACTGTACTTGATAATATCGAAGTAGTTATTCACAATCACGTCTCATTATTTATCGGATTAATGAATATTTATTGAAGAAGTTTTTTTTACACGACCTCCTTATATTTATTTCGTATTCCTAGCGTTTGAATAATCCATTTCCTTTGTAATCCTTCTATTCATTGTCTATTGTTCGGTGTATACGTAATTTGAAGACTTTCAAAAGTGAATGATAGTTTTGTGCGTATGTACACATGTTTATATATATATATATAATTATTTATATGCAACGAATGATGTAGGAACTCACGAAGACGAGTTTTATGAGCAACGAATTATCGTCAAATAAATATTTATTCCTATGCACTTTATCTATCTCATAAAAGCTACATCCGTTTGTAACACATACGTAATCCTGTCTTTATCATATCCCATCGTAAGAGAAAATTTTATCGAATAAATATGAATATATACATAGCTACATGTATACAACTACGTACCGGGTGTACCAATTTAATTGAATATGAAAATTAATTGAAAATCATCGTATTGATTTTTCATTATTAATAAATATCGAAATTATTTTCTTCTTTCGCGTGATTTAAAACATTCTGATTTTTCTTTGATCACTATCATTTTGCGTAATGATGAAATTTTTAAATAAATATAAATGATCGAGTTATACACGGTTCACACTGTATATATGCGGAAATTTTCTGAGAAAAGAAAACTTTCTTCGATCAACAATGATCATGCGATAACAAAAGGTCGTAATAAGTCACCGATCCGTTCAGCGTTGATAAATATTTCAGTATTATTATATTATCCATCTCGTGTTCTGAGTCGCGTATTTTTGTTTTTTTTTTTTCTCTTTTTTTATTGTATCTTGCGAAACTTGATAAAAGAACATGATCTCATCATGGAAGAATATATTCAACGTGAACGGTGAAGGCCGAAGGAATCCTCTCTGAAAAGATAATAAAATTATTACATTCGTTGATAGTAAAAATGTATTTTAAAAGTGGGTATGTACGTTCCAATCGAAACGGAAGATGATAATAAATTAAAAAGCGGCGATTTTATTAATTAGGCTTTTATATATACGATGTCTATGCATACATCATCGTGCATCTCTTTCTATTTCTTTCTCGTGTTTTGGATTGCCTTATGTAATTAAAAACTGTAAATAACGTATACGATTAGAAAGGAGAAAGCGAGTGAGTATTATAAATGATGATTGAAACACTAGAATGAAAATAAATTAATGGACAATGTCAAAGTGATACGATAAAAATGAAACTTTTGTAGATCGAAAAGTAAAACAGGAAATATTATAATAAATTTAATATTTCGTATGCGAAGAAAAAAAAATTATAAAACGTGTAGATCGAACTATGAAATTTTCAATTGATCGTGTATAAAATCGGCGAAGAAATTTAATATATTAAATAAAATAGAAATATTGTAAAAAATTTAATACCTCGTATGTGAAGAGAAAAAATGTAAAAAAAAAAAAAAAACATGTCGATCGAACTATGATTTTTCAAACAATCGTTTATAAAATCGCTGAAGAAATTTAATATATTATATAAAATAGAAATATCGTAACAAATTTAATATCACATATGTGAAGAGAAAAACATGATAAAACATGTTGATCGAACTATGATTTTTCAAACAATCGTAAATAAAATCGTAAACAAATTTAATTATTTAATCTCTATTAGATACTTACTTTTCAAATATAAACGATACGAGCGTAGAACGGAAATTTTCTAAAATTATTTTGCAAGTATTTATATTATCGATCGAGCTTCGGCATACTAATAGCTTACACTATGGAATAACAAAAAGAAATAAAAGCTTGTTATCCACGCAAGGCCAGTACGTTTCTTATCTAAACACGTTTCATATACGATTATTCAGCGGTTGTTCGCGTAAATTCTGCTTTCATCGTATATATAGCCAACAACAGCTCGTGAGTTCTTTGTAATAAATGTTTGAACGTTCGATCGGCTACTTAATATTTATGGAGTGAGGATAATAGGATGCCTCCACCGGTGGGTCCACGTCCAAACGGATGAAAAACGTTCTCGAGAATCTCTCGGACTCTTTTTTCTTTTTTTTTTCTCCCACTACTTTTCTCGTCTACTCGTCCCACTCTTTTCTCGTTTACACCAACGCAAACGTATCTTCAACATCCGTCGGATGTTGGAAATTATATTTCAGTGACTCGTATCGTTCTTCCTGGACCGAGATAAAAAAATATTCCATGAGATGATTAAACGCACCAATTATTATTATATATTTTATTTTTGTTTCGGGGACTAAAAGTTTATCGGTAAAAAAAAAAAAAAAAAAAAAAGAAAAAGAAAGAAAAGGAAAGGAAAGAAGATAGACTTTTAAATATTTATTATACCGAAGAGATCGGAGAATAGATTACTTCTACCTGTTAATCCAAGGTCAAAATATTTTTCACCGTCCATTACTCTTTACACGAAGTGACAACAGATCGGCAGACGTGACAAAATGTTCCTCGAGATGAAGGTAAATAAAAGATGAACCGTCATCCTTCTAAATTCGGATTCATTCCGCTTGTTTTGCTCCCTTCCTAAAATCTTTTCATCCTACTGTTCAAAAGATTCCGTCTCATTAAAGAAGAATTCGTTCGGAGTGCTACTAAAAAATCGTTTAGTACCGGTAATGATCTCACCATATGTTTACAAAATAAACTATCAATATAAAATAACAAAAATAGATACATATAAACGTTCATAAATCCTTTTATACATTGCTAAAGCACTTAACATGGTCAAACTGTTATCAAATCGCGTTTTAAACAATACCCATTATCGTATAACAATAATAATAATAAAAATCAATAATAAAATTATTAATATATATATATATATTATTGATATATTATTATTGATTTATTATCAATATATATTAATATATACAATATAATATCAATATCAAAATTCAATATCGGATTTGGTTATTTAGAAATAATACATTAAATTCTATAATCATTTAAGATTCTCACAGATTAATAAAGAAACATTTTTAAGCATTATGAAAACCGGACCAAAGCTCGAATCTAAATTAAAAGGAAAGATCTTGACGATAAAAGTGGGACAGAACAATGGTACTTTCGTTGCTGACCGATTAGATACAAGCAAGGCTCGAAAAGCTACCCACTGAAACCGGTTTCGAGAGGATTCAGAAGGGCAACCCTCGAGGCGCCGCATTGTACAGCAAAGCCGTTCAACTATTTCTCGAGCCTTTTGACTTCGACCCGCAATGTAAACATAGCCAAGTACCTTCTGAATCGAGCGACTTCTAAACGACGACGAAGACGAAGATGAAACGAAGACGAAGATGATGGCTTTTTAACTTTCACAGTACTCTCTCTCTCTCTGTCTCTTTCTCTGTATCTCTCTCTCTCTCTCTTTCTATCTCTCTATCTCTTTCTTTCTTTCTTTCTTTCTTTCTTTCTTTCTTTCTTGCAGGAAGGAATACCAATTAGAAGTTTCTGTTAATAAACGAGACCAGACGAGCTCGTTCTGCTTCCAAGTTTTTCGACCTTGGACTCTTATTTGTAGGCCGACCACCCACGATGAAACAGACCCAATGATCGCCTACTGTGAACATCCTCCACAATCATTATTTCTGCTCTTCAGAAGATTCCCTAGTATCTTGAAACGTTATTAATTATCATTGATAACGTATTAATTCATCAATGATATATTCTATCGATGTTCAAACCATTTTTTCGTCTTTTTATCATGTGGCTATATAAGTGTCTGTAATTATCAATTCGGCGGTCAAACGTGTTCGAAATTATTAATCGTCGACTGTATCGAAAAACTCGATTCGATGATTCGATATTAGTTTAATAATAATAATAAATATCGCTATTATCAATCTTGTTGCATGAATCCGTAATAATAAAATCGAGAAAAAATTAATAATATTAAGTAATCGTGTTCTTATCTTATTTCAATAATCTTTTTGAATAACGATGAGATATTCTCAGGATATGTTGAAAATAATTTCAATAACTCGTTCTAACAGTTTAAATGTTACGGCCAGTATTATTTTATTATCTATCATAGGATTTATCATTGAATCAGATTTATTCCCGTTGTTGTCTCCTTGATATCGAATATTATTAAGACATCTTTTTGGTTGAAGGGAAACGAAATTATGATTTTTATAGAAGAAAATTCATAGATAAACTGGAAAGACGGACGAATGGAAGACGTGATGAAATTGTACATGTTCGCACGATCGTAAAAGAGACCTAGACGAAAAGATAGAGAAAGACAGACAGACGGAGAGAGACAGAGAGACAGAGAGACAGAGAGAGAGAGAGAGAGAGAGAGAGAAAGAGAAAGAAAGAATGGCTGATATATGCTCACATTAGTTATACGCAAGATGTATGAGTTTCTGCGGCGTCACTCTCCAGTCTCCCACTGTCAGATTCTAGCGCATTTCGTCTAACCCTCCCGACATAATCGGGACGACCCATATTTCCTCACCGCAATGCGTCAACCTCCACCCCTAGCGATTCCGTTTCGTACCTTCATTTTTCACGAGGTACCATTCTGCGAACCACCCTCGTAACCATCCTCGTACGATCTCGCGCTGCCCAAATTCACCTTTCGTGTCGTCGCGACTTCTTCTTTATCCGTTTCTCTCTTTCTGTTTCTTTTTCTTTTTAACAGTTACAGTAGACATCATTCTGCTTTCTCTCTTTTCCGTTCATATTATATATATACACATAGAATAAAATATTCGTATAAATATACACACACACATATATATATAAAATATATATAGAATAAAATATATATATACAGTTATATATTTTGTATGTAAAATATATATATATATATATATATATATATATATATATATAGAACAAAATGCATATTTCTTTTATCAGATACTTCTTTCCTCTTAATTGTATTTTACGTATAAATTTAGATCAACAAATATGCTTCGAACGATCGAACATGTAGATGTAAGAATCTCTCAGTGGTAATTACATTTTCTTTTTATATCTTGTGTGTATTTGATATCTGATATTTACCGATAAATTCAGATACATATTATATAGTGAGTAATTTTATTGATTTATTAAAATCTAATTATTCCTGTAACTTAAGTGTATAGAGTAGTAAAATGAAAAATTTTTGTTCATAGTATTGTTTCAAAAATATAAATACTAGTTAGAGTTAATAAAGAGTATTATTTTATTTTGTATGCGTATATAGAATGTGTACTTATCGAGAAACGTTTCTCATTGTAGTTATTTCTATTTATAGAACAAAGTGATCAAAGTCGAAAACCTTCACCTACGTTGTACAATGGGTTTACTTTGTTAACTAAATGCTGCATATTAGTAACGTTAGTTAGATAATTACTTCAAAATAAAACTACCGAATCACGTTCATTGATTTGTTATTTAGATTTAGTGAGTGATAAATTGATTTTTATTTTTATAATTTGTGAAATTCTTTCAACGAGCCTTCGCTTCGATATAAATTGATTTTTAAATTGTTAAATATTCGTTTCTCATTTCTAATTCATAAAAATAGAATAGAAATAACGATCTATATGTTTTTTTTTTAATTATTTCTAAAAATAGTAACAACGATATATCGTCTCAAACAATTTTGTTTTACGAAGTCGGATTCCTAGACGTCTCAAAATCGAAATATGTTTCAATGAATATTTTATAAATAATAGCAAACAATAAGAGAAATGAAAGATTATGTTCTCATGAATCTCATGAATCGATGACAAGGGCGATAGAAGCGATGTGAAAAAAGAAAATGGAATGAAAAAAAGTTGCTAAAACATTGAAAATCCCTTTGATGCGTTTGAAACAATTTTGATGCGTTTATTCGATGAAAAATACGGTGAAAAATAAATACATTTTGCAAAGAAAACTAACGAAGTTTTCAAATTTATTTTTATTGCGCTCAATTTCCTAAGTTATTTTTATCGTTTAAAATATACTTGCATTTAAATAAATCATTCTATTAAATAGAATAGTTTCTTTTAATTTTCCGCATAAAAAGAAAAAAGAAAAATATCTTTATCAGACAGATTTAATATGTGAAAGATAGGAGATCCGACTTTGGAACACTTTTTTAAAATTGTTTTTTTTAAATCATATCTGACGCTTCTTCATAAATTCGAAAGTGCTTTTCACTGTAATGTTTTTACATGAATTTTGTTAATATATACTGTTATATAATTAAACGGGGAATCTTTTGTCATTAAAAAATTAATTTTAACGTTAACGTTAAGAAAGTTGTACAGAAAAAATCAATTGGAAGCCAACTTTGGTCTCCATCGTACTTTTCTCTTCATTAATTATATTACATAATTTAACTAAGAATGAGAGAATTCATTTTCATCCTTCTTGAATATAATATTACGAGTTACTCGGAAATATTTATAATATAAAACCGAAATAAAAACGAAACGTACGTAACGCTGAGAAATCGATACGTTCGGTGAAATTGTAATGCTTGTCAATCGCATGGTAACGAAGAGAAAATGTCGTTATCGAGTTTTTTTCACATTTTCTCACGCATAATGGATCCATTGTTATTGACTGTTTCTAGTTCACATTTAATTAAAGCGCGCGGGTTAGCGAATAACTGAAATTAGTGGGTCAGAGAATATTCAACGTCAAAAGAACGAAGCGTTTTATTTCACGAATACTCGGAAGAACTATTTTACTTTGTTTCATTTCTTTTTTTTCCCCGTCTTTTTTTTTTTTTTTAATAGAATTGTTTGTATAAAGAAGCGCGAATAACAAATTAACCTTAATAATTCATTTTTTATTTCTTCAATTTTCTATCAAATATTCGATAAAATACATATGTACGTGAATATGCATGAATCATTCTGCGTGTTTCTTTTTCTCTTCTTTCTCCTCCCCTTTATATCTTTTTCTTTCTCTCGTTTAATTCATTTTTTCACTTAATAATCAGCTTCGAATGAATTCGTAAAATATTTATTAGAAAAATTGTATTACTGTTATAACAGTGAAAATTAATTTCACGTACACTTAAACAAACTAATCATGACATAACTAATCGTTAGCAATCTCATCATAGCTTATTGTATGTCCGTACATTCATACATTCATTCATATGTACATAAATATGTACATACGTCTCATTTAAAGCGATCATGGTACATCAATATTACGAACGTATTATTTATTAGTTACTAGTATCAAGAGAGAAAGATAGATAGAGAGAAAGAGAGAGAACGAGAGGATATACTAATATTAATACATTACTGACACTTAAACACATGCACGAATCTATAGTACGGAATATAGAAGATTCTCGTACAAACAGTGAGGATAATTTATCGATAGATATCATTAGATATCAAATACACACAAGATATAAAAAGAAAATGTAATTACCAATGAGAGACTCTTACATCTACATGTTCGATCGTTCGAAGCATATTTGTTGATCTAAATTTATACGTAAAATACAATTAAGAGAAAAGAAGTATCTGATAAAAGAAATATGCATGAATAAAAGAAATACGAATTGTGTGTGTGCACATATGTGTCTGTGATAAAAGGAAAGACGAAGGAGAGCGAATTTCTTCGTTTTTTGATATGACACGATAGAGAGAAATAGAACGAAAGGAAGAAAGAAAGAGGAAGAGGAATATATGCACGAAGATATTATGGAGCCGATGGGTGCCACCGAACTACCATAAAACGTTTGTTTGCCCACAGAGTTTACACAGCTTTCACAGTCAACGTCGAGGCTTTCGCTCGACTCGGCTGTCGTTGAATGAAATACTAACGATGATGGATGACCAACGATCTCTTTCTCCTTTTACGTAAGCGCACGATAAAAAGGGAGACAAATAGATCGGTCGACGTACTGTGGAAAAGAAAAAGAAATAAGAGATCTTTGGTCGAGGAAATAGAGTAGATTCTTTCTCTACCTCTCTCTCTCTCTCTCTCTCTCTCTCTCTCTCTCTCTCTCTCTC
>NC_057687.1:1043280-1043846 GCF_014466175.1 Vespula pensylvanica
CTATCTATCTCTTTATCTCTTTTTTTTCCATATCTACTTTTCATTCCCTCTCCATTTTTTTTCCACGTTTACTCTTTTTCCCGTCTCGAGAAAAACGTTGAAACTTTCAATGCGACGTAACGACGTACGAAAGTTCTTTCTTTTTTTTTCTCTCTCTCTCTCTCCCTCTCTCTTTCTTCTTCTCATTCTCACTTTCTCTCTCTCTCTCTCTCTCTCTCTCTCTCTCTCTCTGTCTCTCTCTCTCGTAATCCACTTTCGCTAGGAATAATTGAAACGAAAATTAAAATGATTAACGATTCTTGGAATTCGCCAAATAGATTCCTTCTCTATTTAATCTAACGATCTAATAGATGTCTACTTTCGACTATTGGGATTTTTCGAGGTTCTCCTTCGTTTTATCTATAACGAGCTCGTTATAATATTACGAGTGAAATGAAATTTAATATTGGAACGAATGAAAGAGAAGTGCCGTGTGTAAATGCACGAAGAACGTTTCATTGACCTTAGATGGTGTCAGCATCTCTCTCTCTCTCTCTCTCTCTCTCTCTCTCTCTCTCTCTCTCTCT
>NC_057687.1:1043946-1046446 GCF_014466175.1 Vespula pensylvanica
TCTCTCTCTCTCTCTCTCTCTCTCTCTCTCTCTCTTTCTCTCTTTATCTCTCTCATATCTAGTATCTTTCACAGGGTTTAACAGGGTGAAAGGAAAGAGAGGGGGAAGGGGAATGAGAACTTCCAACCCTTCCTCTTATCGCATTAAAAGTCGACGGGCCGACATCTGGACAGGCATTTCGATTTCACCTTCCTATGGAACACACCATTGCTTTTTCTTTTTTTCTTCTCTCTCTCTCTCTCTTTTTCTTTTTCTCTATCTTTCTCTCTTTCAGAACGAAAAGCAAAACGTCTTTTCGACGTTAGATGAGAACGATATGATCCTCTTAATGTGTCCGATGGCTTACCGGCATTACGATAGCCAATCCCCTCTCTTTCTTCGTCCTGACTCAACTCCTTAAGGCTCTACTCGGCTTAGTCGAACGAACGAAGCCCTTTCTAAGCATCCACTGACACGCATATCGATGTCTCGCGCATAGATTTTCATATTTTAATAGCCATTCGTCTCGGTTTCAGAGATAGAGAACATTCTTTATACGTTGGAGGCCGTCGTCGATTCGTTCCTTCTTCATCCCTTTTTCGTTTCTTCCTTTTTCTCTTTTTCTAGCTCTCTTCCTTAGAATTTTGTTCGGTAAGTTGAAACATGCGATTCGAATTCTGAAGCATGAAATAAGGAAGATATTTTTAACTGAGGTATAATTATTTAACGTTCGTATAATTATTTGAGATTGAAGTTGATTGGTAGGAATAGTCCGACTTTTTCTTTTTGTATTAAAACGAATTGATCATTTATATATTAGGAATGTATATTATGAATATATCAAATATTTATTTTATATTTACTATTCGTATATTAAAATAGTTATATATCAAAACAAAATTAATATCATATAACATTATTATTATATATTAAAATATAATTAATATTATATCAAATAAAAGAAATATTAATATCATATAAAATTATATATAAATTATCTATTAAATAAATTATTATTTTGCATTTATTATTTATATATTATTTGTATATTAAAACGATATTATAAAGTGATCTTACGAATGTTTCGTTGCAAATAAATCTTCATAATAAATATAAATTATAATAAAAACATATATTTATATATATATATATATCACTTTATAATACATATTATCTTCTCTTAAAATCTTCCTTTTTCTTTCTTTTTTAACCTACAACACCTTTCTTATTATTTTCTTGTTAGAAACATGCTGTACCGGTATACCAAGAGTAATTAATTTTCCGTGTTAGTCGTTCAATTTCTAGGAACTCGTATTGTCTAGTTATAGCAAGAACGAGAATAGCACGAGTTTCAGGAAGCTGACTCTCCCCATTTTCTCTCTCCCTCCCTCCTTCTCTCTCTCTTTCTCTAATAGACCTTCCAGCGAGCCATTTACACATCGTCTATATTCTCGCAAAACTAAACCTCGCGATTCTCGCGCGAAATCACCGTCGCGATATACCCGGATATACCGAAGAAGAGGAAATCAGATCGCCGTTCTCTCAACGACGTGCCATGAGATTTCGACGAGGTAAAGCCAAGTAAGCACATTTGTAAGCCAGAGAGACATTATAATATTCCTCCGTTCTAGTGTAGAGCTTTGTGCTTCTTCGAAAGTAGATAGGCATGCTGGAAGGTAGGATGGAAGGAAGGAAGGAAGGAAGGAAGGAAGGAAAGACGAAGAAATGAAGGAAGAAGGGAAAGGACAAGTCAGAAGGGATGCAGGAAGTGTGATACTCGTCTTGTTAGTAGCACAAGATGTCCTCATTATCGCGACTGACGGTGATGATGACGCAGGGACCACGAAGACGTGAATTCCTGACTACTCGTCTTGGATAAACGAGTGGAACTCGTACGAAGGTAGAAATTGGTTGACTGTAGATGCTTGGTTGTGAGAATCGTTCTCTCACTATTTTATTTTCTCTGTCTCTCTCTCTCTCTCTCTCTCTCTCTCTCTCTCTCTTTCTCTTTCTGTCTGTCTCTCTAATTTTCTCTATTTCTCTCTTTCTTGTTCTTCTACTCTCTTAGAAAACGGGACAGAAGAGCTTAAACTCGTTAAGAGGATCCTAAATTCTCGAGAAAACGGAACGACGTCGTGGACACGCTACTGAATTCCTTCGTAATCTTCACGTTTAGTATCACGAACGATGTTTTGTTCTATAAACAGAAGTATTAACTGTTTCGTATTATAGTTTTATTGTCTATTTTTTTATTCTCTGATAAATACTTTCCGATCGTCTTTAATCGGCGCGTATTTGGAAAATTATAAAATCGATTCGATCTTACAGCGTACATCGTATGTTATATATTTCATATATATATATATATACATATATACATACATACATATGTGTGTGTATGTGTATATATAGATATACAAATATAAAATAAAATAAATATTAATATCATATAAAATTATATATAAATTATATATTAAATAAAATATACACGTATATATATATATATACATATATAAAATAA
>NC_057687.1:1051446-1059859 GCF_014466175.1 Vespula pensylvanica
ATCCTCGATATAACCTTCTGTAGTTTTAAATTAAAAATTCATCGATCAGTGAATATATTTCATTGCGGAATAAATTATTTTAGGGAAAACGTAATCATTTTACTATCAACTAAAAGAGAATATTGGGTTCAATGAAATGTTTCGTAAAAGTTTTGTTTATTTCACTATATGTAATATATTGCAATATTTAATACACACACACGTACACATATATATATTTGAATTATTTATAATTTTAGAGAAAACATAATCATCATTTTACTATTAACAAAGAAAAAATATTGACTTTAATGAAATGAAAATTTTGTAAAATTTTGTTTATTTTATTATATGTAAAATGTTACACTATATGTAATATTTAAAAATTCTACTATATGTAATATATTGCAATGTATATTCCATATATAGGTGTATATATATAAAATCTAAATATTGTGTAGTACATACGAGTTGTCTGATAACAAACTATCCAAAGGAAACTTCTTCTTTCTCAGAGCCTCGACGGACATCGTTCTAACTTGCATTTTATTTATAATCTTCATTTTTAAAAAATTCTCTGGTCATTGAAATCTCTTAAATTAGTTTGATTTATTAATTATCTTACAAAACTAGATTTGATATACTTAAAGTATATATTTGAATATTACGAAATATATATCATATATATTATAATGATTTATGTACAGCGAATATTATAAACAATTAACATATACATGTATTCTATAAATATCTCGTAAATTTTAAAGAAATATTATATTTAAAAAATTAAAGATCAATCCTTAAACAATTATAGAAATAATAAATATAAAAATTTTCCATTCGCTGCTCTTGTTTTACAAATTCACTGAACTTTTTTATAATATAATAATGAACTTATTTTAATTTATTAATTAGAATTATTTATCTCAACATCTAATATACGTACTATCGATCGGAACAAATATTTCGTGAATATAATCACGAAAAATAATCGTGAATATTTTACTTCTCTTCTCGTTCTAAATTTATAAAAATCTTCCTTTTCGATCGAACATATATTTCGTTCTTTCGACTTAACCTACGAATATTATATAATATAATTAATGATAAAATAAGGAAGCTTTCGAAAATTATACCAATTTGATATTCTTGAAAAAAAAAAAAAAAAAAAGAAAACTTATTAAACCTTAAAACGGATAAAAGTAAAACGTAATAACATTTTATTAATCTTCAATAAAGAAAAGAGCGATTAACGAAATTGTACAAGCTAAAACGTAAAACCTGTGCTTGAGTTTAAGAAAAATTGCATACAAAGTGAAGAGAGGGAATTTATTTCTTTTTATTCGCGAAGAACCTTGACGTGGTATCGGTCTCGTAGTTCTTACTCTTCTCGGCAATAAAATCTCGCTATCTCGAAATCTCCGTTTGCGGACAGGGAAGAAGCTTTTACAAGAAACGAAGAGAATCGTTAAGAAATACTCGCCGTTTTCTCTTCTCCGCATCGGAAAAGGAAAGATTCTCTTTTTCCTCCGTCGAGTTTTCATCAAACTTTCTTCACGCAACTTCCGCCACTTTAAGAATCTTATCCTTTCGTGGACTCTCTTTCTCTCTCTTTCGTTCTCATTTTCTCTGTCTTTCTCATTCTATCTTTATCTCTCTTCTTGCCCCTCGAAGTTAAAGTTTCGTGAACTATGCTGAAAATGCGACTTCGGTTACGTTGCATCTCATGACGCTGTAATCAAACGCTCGCAAGTTGTGAACTGGGTTAACTTTTCCAACCTCGGTCCCTTTATCTTAAGACGAATCATTTGCTATTTGTCTCTCTCTTTCTCCTTCTAGCTGTATCTCTATCTCTCCTTCTCACTGTCTGACGGAAAACGCGATCCTTGTGCCGACGGACTCCATAATTCCCAAGTATTATCCTCTTATCTGATTACACAACGTCCTCCGTGTAATCCAGCACACATCGATATATCGGATCCTCGTTGATCCTGTTCTCAGTCGTGATACCAATCTACGTTACACGCGCCGAAGATAATTATCGAGCTCGCTGGACGAAGAAATTTCTTTTTCTTTTCCATTTCTTTATTTTCTTTAAGAAAAAAAAAGAAAGGAAAAAGAGAGAGAGAGAGAGAGAGAGAGAGAGAAAGAGAAAGAGAGAGAAGAAAAAATGAAGAATAAAAAAAGAAAACAGAAAAGAAGATACAAAGGAGAAGGAAAGTCGTGAAAGAACAGAAAAGAAATAAATAAATAATTCGATAAATCGTCTTTTGAGATTTGAAAAAAAAAAAAAAACATATTTCGAGAAGACGCGTTTTAAAAGTCGAATATTGTCGAGTGCTTCCAATTAAACGGATCTTGTAATTTTTTTTCTCCATTTTTTACCCTCCTCCTCTCTCTCTCACTCTCTCTCTCTCTCTCTCTCTCTCTCTCTCTCTCTCTCTCTCTCTTTCTCGTGTAACGTTTACCTTCGAGATAATACTCGATCCAAGAAGCGATACTACGGAATATGTACGAAATTCTTTAGAATTCTACGAGCAACGCGTTTCCACGCGCGTGCTACGCGTTCGAACAGAGGCGGTGCTTCAGCCGGTAAGCTTCAGCAGGTAGAGAAGCTCAGCTGGAGGCTTTTTGCGCAAGGAAAAAGCTCAGCTGAATTGTCTCGAAAAAAACGTCGTCATCGTTGGGTATCAAATGCACCGGGCTCTTTCCTTGCTGCTCGATTTTCTTCTTCTTTTTCTATTACTTTCGTTTCCATCTCTCTCTCTCTCTCTCTCTCTCTCTCTTTCTTTTTTTTTTTGGTTTTATCGTTCTCTGTCTTTCTTTTTTTCTCTCTTGCTTTCTTTCACGAAAGCATATATGGCAAACGAAACGCCAGCAACCAGTCTCTCCATCCTTCCACCAACTTCAACACTCTTTGGATAGGTACGCACTTGCTGCTCGAGTGGTACTCCTCGTGAGACCAGGCAGACGACGAGAAAGAAAAGGAAAAGAGACAGAGAAATATAAAGAGGAATAGAGAAAGAGAAAGAAAGAGAAAGAAAGAAAGAGAGAGAGAGAGAGAGAGAGAGAGAGATAGTGAAAGAGAAAACGATTCGTGTAATGGCGACTACGTCAAGCGTACTCTCTCCGACATTTTCATGAAACGAGAACGAAACCAACGATGAGGATGGATGCCTACGGTTTTCGAACTTCTCTACCTACCATGTTGGCCAAGAATTTTTCAGAGAAAGGTAGAGACACAACTGAGTCCCTCATCGTTCTATCTCTCTCTAGCTTTCTTGTTCGTCCTTCCGATCTCATCCCTTTTGTCGTCTAGCTTTTCTTTGCATGGATACTTGTACGATATTGTAGCTCTTTTTAAAGAGAAAAAAGAAAAAGAAAAAGAAAAAATGTTGCTTCCCATTCTCAACTCTCTGTCTTTCCTCGTCGACGAATTTCAAATATTGATCTTCAATCTCGAAATTTATTTTCAACGAAAATTATCGTTAACTCGATCTCCTAATTTTTTTTTTTGGCTCGATTAACAATCTGTCAGTAAGTAAGATTGAAACAATTACAATTATTATTGAAATTTTTCTCTTTTGGAAAAAGACGATTCAAGATAATCTAGGATGAAAAAGAATGAAATTAATATTTCGTTTGAGATCGACGTTTGATTTTAACGATGGATTATTAGAGTGGTAGATACGAAAAAATTTTGCTTAGGTACACTGTCCTTCTCTCTCTCTCTCTCTCTCTCTCTCTCTCTCTCTTCTCTCTGTCTCTTTCTCTCTCTCTCTCTTTCTCTCTCTCTCTCTCTCTTTCTTGCTTGCTCGATTCCCTTTACACGAGTTCTCTCATGCAATCTTGCTAGCAGGAGATAAGACTAATTACCATTGTATCTACGGAGAATGGCTTGTGAACCGCTATACTAGCATCCTAACTTAACTTCTAATAACATCGTCAACAGTCAACAAGCTGCGTGTACGATGAACCGGTTAAAGGCGATCGTGCTTCGTGCAACGGAATAAAATGGAAATTAATTATTTACTCATCCTTATGTAATGAGAGTTCTAATGGATTTTGAAAATAACATGTAAAATAAATATTTTTTACATAATAATATTGTATAATATTATATATATATATATAATGTTACAGTAAACATACATATAATATATAACAATATTATAAATATTTCTTATAAAAAACATTTAAAAATATTTTTCTTTAAAAATATTCTTAATACTTATTTCATTTTATCAGCTTGATATATCTATAATATAATCAGAACAAAAAAAAAACAGTATCGTTCATATCTTATCGCAAATTGAATAATTTATCGAAAATGTATAAATAATAAATTCAACATAAAATGAAAAATGTTTCTTTGAAAGTGTTATCTTTTAAAAAATTCCGATAATATTGGGGAGTTGAATCGATTAGGAAAATGTTTGAAGTTCCTACCTTGTCATAACTTTCGGTCAGCCTTAAAGCTTATCGCCCTTTATGGACCAACGGTGCAAGAAACTAGGCTAACGCGACTTCTCCGACAGAGCGGGTTGCATCGATCTAAAGAAGGATAGAGAAAGCCTCGTAAAGACGTCGCCGAAGCGAGGAATGAAGAACGTACGAATAGGCAGAAAAGGAGGATAGGAAAGAAAATGGACGCGAGTATCGAAAGAAGAGAAGAAAATAGGAACGGGAAGGAAACAGGAGCGGAAATTGAAGTGGACAGTGACTGAAGAAGGAAACGTGCTCATCTCTCAAAGGCAGACGTCCGTTATTGGGCCACTGGGCCATCGCTAGATTTTTCTTTCTCCCTCTCTCTCTCTCTCTCTCTCTCTCTCTCTCTCTCTCTCTTTCTCTCTCTTTTTCTATCTCTTTCAGTCTCTCTATTTCTTTCTAGAAGAAGAGGGGAGAGAGACGGTGTCGACTTCAGGAAACCAATCTTGCTGTTTTATTCTTTACACTCATTCTCGTTTCGGTCCTTGTGTGTCTGAAAAATAAGGGAAAAAATCTCAAATCACCGGAGTACGCTAGGAGGAAATAAAGGGAGGAATAAAGGAACGAGTCGGCTTGAATTATTATTTCGTTGAAATGATCAGGTTTTTCTTGTTTTTCTTTTTTTTTTTTTCGGAGTACTTTTAATCTAACGAGAAAGCTATTGGAATCGTCTTAAAACTCGAAAGTAGGTTCGAATCAAGGAGAGTGTATGAGCGAGCAGAATGGGAGTATTTTAAGGGCTACTTCGTATACGTGTACTTCTTGATACGTAATCGTTTCATTCCAAAGTACCAGTTAGAACTAGAAACAGGCAACTATTTTCGGTACTGCACACGGCAGTTATGTCATTCGGTGGCTTTACATGCCCACGAACTCCAACTCCATGTACGGCGTACTCTAGTTTCAACTTCGTTTCTCTCTCTCTCTCTCTCTCTCTCTCTCTCTCTCTCTCTCTCTTTCTCTCTATAGCTCTTTCTCTTCCTCTCTCTCTCTCTCTCTCTCTCTCTCTCTCTTTCTAACCTATCGAGCAGTTAGAAGTTTGCACGGTAACACCAAATAGACACCATATACGAGTGTTGCGGAGCCGGTCAGCAAAAGTGATTACTGAAAGCGCAGAATTTCTGCGAGCAGATTACTGAATCCAAACTACAGCTTTTCCTTCCTTTACATTTTTATTATTATGCGTGTTCGTGAACATAACGAAGATTAAACCAGTAAAGATTATTAAAATTGTTATTGAAACTAATTATTACGATAATCTGCGATAATTATTATTACTTTCCGAGAAAAATAACTTTTTATTACTGAATATCTGTGCCGAAAACGATATGTAAGATAAACGATATATAAATTAATTATGAAAAAGTATTTTGTAGAAAATTTTCCAATAATCGTGTACTGCACGAGAACATTATCTATAAAACGAAAGTGAAGCGGGCAGAGAGTTATCGAGAAAGAGGTATTATAGAAAGATATCCCTAATAAATTTAGAAACACTTAACTTTTTTGGTTCGAAGCTCTTTTCGCGTCGATCGTAGTTGGGTTGCTACGAGCTTATAAAACTGTATCACAGGAGAATGTGGAGTTTTAAAATTTTTTATCGCGTTTCAGAGATAAGAGAAGAGTATACGAAGGTGAGGTAGAATTCTCTTGGTAGTAGTGGCTATTCGACCAGCAATTTTACACCCTGAACATTCTTCCCTTTCTACCCATGTTCATTCTCAACCTTTTAATAACTTACCTCATAGTCAAAACGTTAGAAATTCTAACGAACGAGTAATAAACTCTCTCTCTCTCTCTCTATGTATCTATCTATCTATCTATCTATCTATCTATCTATCTATCTATCTATCTATTTATTTATCTATTTATTCACTTATACATTTCCAATAATTCAATAACAATTATAATCAATTATTTAGCAGCTTGACAAATTTCTTCGTGAAAACTTCGTGACTTTTATCTTATAAATCACGTAAGAGTGATAAGGATGTTTCCATTTTTCTTTTTTTCATTAAATTTTTCATAAAACTCGATAAAGTATCTGTGAAAAAAGAAGCGCAATGAGTATCGATCGAAATAATATATATAACTATAAAAGACCGATCAAATCGTCGTTTTAAAGTGACACTAGTAGTCTGACGTTTTATCAAAGACGATGTACCCAGAAAATATCATCTTAGGTAAGGACGAACAGTCAAAGTTAATTTTAATCAGGGCCGTAATCAATCACCAAACCTTCGAAATTACGGAAAATCATCAGTGAGACGAGGCAGTTGGCTAATTCGATACTACGTTGAAGGCACACACGTGGCACCGCTTGATAAGAACATCATAGAAGACATCGTGAGTGGCTCTCGTCGTTCTAAAGATATAATTAGCAGCGAAGAACTCTCTGTCTCTCTTCCTTCCTCCCTTTATCCTCCTAGTTCTCCCTTTCTCTCGTGATATCGAGGAAATACTCTACAGAGACAGTTTGGTGGATGCGAACTCGCGGTAACCTTCAGACGAAGAGACGACGACACGAAGGTGGAAGGATCACAACGGGGCTTTCGTAAGATGAGCTATGACGCTATACGCTGAAGTTAGCGGCTTAGTGTCAGCGTTTGACAAATTGTGCTCCTTCATCCTCTCTCTCTCTCTCTCTCTCTCTCTCTCTTTTGCACGCTTTCTCTCACACAAACACATACAAACGTACACATTTTATATCTGTCTGTCTCTTTCTCTCTGTCTGTCTGTCTGTCTGTCTGTCTTTTTGTCTATCTGTCTCTTTCTATTCTTTTTTCTTTCTCTTTCTCTCTGTCTCTCTTACTTTTCTGTACTTCTTCTTCACTCACTCTCTTTCTCTCTCTTTCTATCTCTCTCGTTTTTTGGTTCCTACTCTATTCCCCAACACCACCGGCGATCTCCATGCTCTTCATCCACCGGCAATAACGTACGCTCTTTGTCATTGCTAACGCGCGTTTCACGAAGAACGTGCAATGCGTCTTCCAGACTATGTGCAAAGGTAAACAGCCGTGAATGCGCCTTGCAAGAAATCTCATGCCATCCTAGAAATAGTCCATCGTTTACGGACCCATCAAGAAATCCTTATATTTCCGATGCTTTCATATGACTTTTTAACATTATACATTCCTCTGAGAGACAGTTTCAGATTTAAATAAAATCATTCTTTTCTCCTTTTTTTTTTTTTTTCTTTACCTATATCCGAACATAAAAATATAAATGTTACGTCAGTCTAACGATTAAAAATAGCGTCGTTAACGAATTAGATCTATTCGATCGTTTTCTTTTGAAAAATCGATGAATGATTCTTAAAAAAAAAAAAAAACGCCATAGAAACAGGATAGACAATGTACGTATTCGCGAATAAAAAAATATTTATAAAAATATTCGAAAAAAAAAGGAAAGAAATTAAGAAAAAGATAATCGTGAGAGAAGAGATCATCGTTCTGGTATAACCTTTGCGTAGGAAAAATCTCTATGCGGCTTTCATCTTGATGATGGTGATGATGATGATGATGATGACGACGACGACGACGACGACGATGACGAAACTGGTCTTTCCTGCCTCCCGCATACGCTTGCGATTTTCTCTCGCGTCAGTGACACTGGATCGCGTCTAAAGTCTCGAGACGCGTTTCGTAGAACGCGCCTAAGATTAATCACGACGCGCGAGACGGTACTTGCAACTTGCGAACATGTGTTAACCATTCCTACCGTATCTTCTTTCTTTCTCTATCTCTTTGGTCGTCTCTTTCTTCTCCTTCTTCTTCTTCTTCTTCTTCTTCTTCTTCTTCTTCTCTACTTGGGTGGTTTCACGACCGTTGGAACACTCGATTAATGTCGCAATGGTCTTCTCTTCAATGTCAGTCTATCTTTCTCCATTGTACTTTCAAGTAAAATTTCGATCTTGTTGCAATTGAAATCTGCATGGTACGTTTTA
>NC_057687.1:1059959-1069734 GCF_014466175.1 Vespula pensylvanica
TTTTTTTTTGTTCTTTCCCTTTCATTCTTCATTTCTTCGATATTTATTGTATATCTATTTTTTTCTTTATTTATTCCATTTCTTTATTTCTATATTTATCAATATCTATTTCATTTATTCTAATATTTAATACTGTTTTATTGGAAATTCTAATAAAACTATAATATTGTCTAAAATTTCTGTCTATTTGATATTGTTTGTTAGAAACTCTTTGATATTATAACTTAGATAGATAGATATTGTAATAATTCAAAACAAATCCATGTATCGAATAAAGAATTTTTTATAAAATTCTATTAAAACGAACAAGTTCGTCTAGGATAAATAAAAGAATGCCATTGTTTAATAAGTCGCCGGATATAAATTGAAGCACCAGCTGATTCGATGGAATATCAGGTGCACAGATAGATATCCGCGAACGCGTAGAAATTCACCCTCGTACGTTTAATATTTCAATGGTGACCACAGGCACAACAAAAGAGCACTATAGTTACTGATTTAGTGGACAGGAGTCTCCCTTTATCCGTTTCTCTTTCCTTCTCTCGACTATTTCACTATCGTCGTTGATTCCCAAGAGTTCATCGAAACGGACGCGCGTACGAAAACTCTCGGACTTTGCTCGTTGATCCAACAAATAATGCATCTCGTCGCGTGGATTCGAACGTTCGCGCCGTTTCCTCTTGAGACTTTTCTCCTTCTCTTTTTCTTTTTTTCTTTCTATCTAGTCCCGCGATCTTTTAAAATTTTCAAGACCTCTCTCTCTTTCTCTCTCTCTCTCTCTCTCTTTTTCCTTTTTCCCTGATTCCTTTATACCCGCTAGCGTTAGAACATAAGTTATTAGAAACAAAGACACTTCGAAACTCACGAAATTATCATCGAATTTTCTACAATTAATCGATCGATAGATCGATATCTTCTTAAAGAGAATATTACAAATTTATGAGGAAAATTCGAAGCTACTTATTCGAAATGTCACGCAAGACGAATTACAGTCCGTTCGTATCCGATCTGACACATCTCTGGACACCGGTCAAACGCTCAAACTAAATATTACAATTATTCCGGTCGCGAGTTAACTTGGTTACGAATGCGGCCAGCCGCGTTTGAACGCAATCTCTCTCTCTCTCTCTCTCTCTCTCTCTCTCTCTCTCTGTCTGTCTGTCTGTCTGTCTGTCTGTCTCTCTCTCTCTGGTCCCATCTGGACCAGTACCTCCGAGTCTGTCCCTCGACGACGACGTGGCTGTATATCCCCTCTACTAACCACTACTAATGCTAGAACTCATGCGTTATAGAACTATTGAACGGGTTTTCGACTCTCGATCTCCCAATGCGTATTCCATGCGGCGTGTCAGGCCAATTTCGTCCGGAAATACGTGTCGTTGAACGCACCTAGAACCGGAAAGCTTCCGACGCAGCTTCCGACTCTACGTTCACGTTTCGTGCTACCGAGCTTAATTAATAAATGGGGATTCGATTTGACTCGAATAATGTAGGAATTAACGACCTTCTGCTACGGTCGATCTATCGTTACACGCTCTACCACCTACGTTACTATCTACTTAGACTCTTCCGTTATTAAACGAAACGTTATACTAGTTATACTAGTCGTCCTATGATAATCATGTCGATCGACGTACGTTTTGCTATTACGATATAGTCACTAGGATGATTTCAATTTGCTCCGTGTGTGATTTGTTTTTGCTAATATGAATTTTTATTTGTTGTTTATTGTTAACAAGTAGTTATTTTACTTTTTCATTATTTTTTTTTTTGTTTATTTTTACATTTAACTTATCTTTTGATAAACGTATAACTTTGGTGTGAAAAGTATTCTTCGAATTATGCTTGACAAATATAATTTAATTCAATTAATTCATTTAATCCATTCTTCTAGTTAAAGAAAGTCTAATAAGAATTACATTTTCCATACGCCTAATAAATACTTTCACTACTTTTTAACAATCTAATCTTATTTCGTCTTTTTAACATTTAATCATCACAAGGAATCAAATTCACTGAGAAACAAAGATATCGTGAAATCGACGATAATAATAAAATGATATAGCAAAGAGGATAATCAAAGGTGTCGATTCGAAATGACAGCAGTAAAAGGATAAGCTTTAAATACTCAATATGCGAAGGTTGTTCTTTATCAATCTCAATTTTCGTGAATGCCGGGAATCGCCAGCTGTATGGATCCTTCTACGTTGCTATACAGTTTTCCCGTTTAGTTCGTCCCCTTGCTGAGATACGCTTGTGGGATGCATGTATGCATTGCGGTAACAGGAGCACGTGGCGCTTCTAGCTATTCTACTCTCTCTCTCTCTCTCTCTCTCTCTCTCTCATTCTCTCTGTTTCTCTCCATCTTTCTCTTTAGACACGCGCTGCTTGCGGTTCTCTTTGTTTTCGTTGTTTTCTTTTGGATCACTCCATTATACCCTATACGGTGCATCGTAACGGAGTGCTAGTTAAAGAGAGAGAGAGAGAGAGAGAGAGAGATGCTATGGAATACTCACATAGCATGTATCGATACGACTATACGAAGCTGAATCAATAGAAACCCATGGGTTAAAACGACCTTCGACCATCTTCCACAACAAATGTTGCTTGTTGTATTATGAAAAATATATTCTCAGATAAGCTATAGATCTTTATATTTTCGTTATGTCTTTTTGTTGAAATTTACTCATCCGTTCGTCTGTCCATCTGTCAGTCCGTCAATCTATCTGATTGAATGTCTGTCTGTTTGTCTCTCTCTCTCTCTCTCTCTTTCTCTCTCTCTCTCTCTTTTGATTTATTTCGCGACAATGCAATTTTTCTAGATTAATGAAACATTAGTCGTTTGTGCGGTAGGAATCTTTGAAAAAAAATCTTATCGGAAGATAACGAATGACACGATAGCGCTTGTTTCAATTCGTGTCAAAAAATGTCTAAGCGGCGCGATAACATTTGTCTTAACACATGTCGATAGATCCGAGTGCACCGTCAATTGCACAATGCGAAGCAGAATGTTCTGTCACTTTTCGATATGAAACGTGAATAGCACGATCGTATTGCATAGCATTCAAACGGATAAACTATGGTTGATAGTTTAGGATAATTATTGTTTCTAATAGTCTGGCCAGAGATTTATTAGATCCTAGATAAAGGATTGCAGGTTTATTTAATTATAGTTTAATTAGATACCGAGTATTATCGTGATTATATTACGATAAATGATCGAAAGGATTGATAGAACAAAATCTATTTTTACTTTATTATAAATATATGAATCTTATATATTTATAAATTATTATATATATATATATATAATAAAGAAATATAAATAATATAAATAATAAATATATATAATAATAAATATATAAAATTTATTATAAATATTACGAATAAAAATGATAGCTTTTAAAAATTCGCAAATATGTTAATTCTAAATTCAATATAAATTACAAGCATGGTAAAAAGTATGCGTCTCTTAATAGTTGATATAAGTCAGTACGATTTATTCACGAATATGGTACATATTTATTATTAACAAATAAGTCGTTATAATGATTTATAATTAATTCACGACTAAGACGAGTTATTAGCTATAATGATATTAAATTAATTCGCGAGCAAAATAAGTTATTATCTACGTGGATACGTTATCGAAACGCGAAAGACTCTAGGTTAACGTTTATGCTGTTTACTTCTTTCTGTTTTCCTTTCATTGCTTTAGACATCTTTCATTGGCAATGATTGATCGGATATAACAGATATAGTGCGTTTCTTGATCTTACTAACTATAAGACTACGACTTCTAAACGCACGGTGATCACTTACACATACACATATCATCTTTTGCACTACATGCGTATCTTAGACTATATTTACATTGCTATGACAAATGGTAATCAACGTTACTTAATGAACGATCAAAATCAACTGTGTTTACCTTCAATATCCTTGAACGACCAATTATACTTCTCTTTTCAGCACGTGTCCTGTTGTTATCACATTTCTTTTATCTCTCCTTGAACTTTCGAAAGATTAATGTATTAATGTATTTTGTATAGTTTTAATATTAATAATTAGTTTATTATTAAAAGAAAATTTGTTTTCAATAAATTTAATTTTACTGTACATAAAGAGTTGTTTAAGTCTTGTAAATTATTATAACGAGAGATTGATCATCAAATTCTAATCTTTCAATGTTAGATGGCGTGCGATCAATTGCACAATCTCTATACGAAGTTTCAATATTTTTAATTTTTTTTGTAATATTTTTTTACATCGAAAGGTTTAAATTAATTGATTTTTTTTTAAGTTTCAAGAGGGTCCTTTAAGTTTTTGATATATAAATAAAATAGTTTTTATTCTTATGTTTGTTAGTATAGTGACAGAGTTGAATCGTATACCATTTGATTTTATTGAAAGAGAATCTAAATTGATATTTGGATTTAATATCGAATATATAAGAGGGAAGTTTACTTTAATTTTTTTAGCGGAATATACAATATTTTCAATTTTAAATATATTGTTTTCATTAATATTTTTAAGTGGGAGGTTTACGTGAGAAATTATATACCTTCTATTTTAAAATCCATTAAATGATCTTCGTGATAACTGATATTATAGGACGTACGATTAATAAAAAGTTTCCGATCGAATCTAGTCCGAATATAAAAAAAAAAAATAAATAAATAAATAAAAACATTTTTGAATAAAAATGAAAAATAATTTCGGTGAAACGTATCAGTCGCTAACGAAAGATTTAAAAGCATTAAAACTTTGAGATCTAAGACGCTATCGTTCAAGACGTGAGAAGAAATCGTTTGTCGTTTTCTTTGACAGTTTGAAAGAGCTTCCATCTCTAAAAGGATAACTGAGAATGTCAAAGATGGTCGAGCCGATTGAAATAGTATTGTTTCAACTCGCAGTGCAATCTAAAAGCGCCTCCTATTCGTACAGGTGAGTTGACGAAGATTTAACGAGACATTTAATTGTGCCTCGTTCACAAAAGAATGGTTGCTCGCTTGGCTGCCTCGCAGCAAGCAGAATTCTCTCTATTTTTATTTTCATTTTATATATATATATATATTTCTCTTTCTCTCTCTTTCGCTCTCTCTCTCTCTCTCTCTCTCTCTCTCTCTCTCTCTATTTCTTTCTGTGTATGTCTCTTTTCTTTCTACCATCTTTCAGTCCTTGCTTTTCGAGATTTTGAGGAATTGAAATGACTGCAGGAGTCGATCGTTAAAATTGTAACGAATGTCGTTCTTAATTGTGTGTAGCTTGAAGTTTCGTTCATTGTTCTTTATCTCTCTTTTTCTTTTGATGATTGAATCTGGAACGACCGAAAATGGACAAGTACAAGCGAAGCAATTTGGACGATTCGTAAAAATCACAAAAAAGTTGGGATCTTTTTAAGAAATCTATGTCACTGTTACAAATTGTATTCTCTAACCGTGCTTGTATAACGATAGCGAGCA
Source organism: Vespula pensylvanica (assembly GCF_014466175.1). Lineage (NCBI taxonomy): Eukaryota > Metazoa > Arthropoda > Insecta > Hymenoptera > Vespidae > Vespula > Vespula pensylvanica. The sequence continues at coordinate 1,065,428 of NC_057687.1, forward strand.
GTTGGTAAATGTCTTAAAATTCGATTACGAAAAAGAGATAAGAGAGAGAAAGAGAGACAGAAAGAGAGAGAGAGAGAGAGACAGAGAGAGAGAGAGAAAAGGAGTTGCATTAAGTCGAGAACGTGAGATGTTTCTGACGATAGAAACGCAACGACATTTAAGTCACAGTCGTAGCAGGTACCGATGCGGTAACGCGAACGAATCCATTTAGGCAAAACGAAGTTTGAGGAGTGCAAACCAGACCGAGAATTAAGGGTGATAAAAGACAAAGACAAATCGTTTTCTTCTAACAAACGAGAAATTCTTTCTCTATAATATTCTTCTTATTTCTTATTTTCCTCGTTCGTTTTCTTTTTCTATCTCTTTCTTGTTTTTTGTTTAATGTATTTACTTATTATTAAAAATTATATATACCATCTGGTAAAGTGAAATCGTTGCGGAAATTTACGCGATTCCCTAGACGAATAATATTCAATTAAATAAAATTCTTATAATAATTCGAAAGAAATCCAAAATTCTATAACCAATTAAGAATAAGAGTTGATTCGTTGGAAGAAAGGCGTATCTTAGGAGTACACATCTCGAAGAAAGGAAAAAACGCCTATGAGAAAGAGAAAAGGGAATGAAAAGAGTGAGTAAAGGGATGATCCTACCGGCCGAGAAATTCCACGAATTGTACGAATTAAATGAGCCAGCTGAGCAGTGACAAAGCTTCGTAATGAAGATACCAACGAAGTCTTACGTCGAAGGTAAAGAAAAATGTGTGAGAAGAGGAAGATAGATAAAAGGGAAAGAAGAAAAATAAAAGAAAAGGAAAAGAAAAAGAAAGGAAAGGACGATGAAGTCTGCAGGATGGACGTCCGTCGAGGGAAAGCCTGTAAAGTGTTTCGAGGCGAGTTCGAAAAAGAAAAAGAAAAAGAAAAAGAGAAAGAAAGACACAAAGAGAGACAGAAAGAGAGAGAGAGAGAGAGAGAGAGAGAGAGAGAGAACGTAAAATCTAGTAGTTGTTGAAGGAGTATAGAGCTATGTGTTGCTGAGGTGAAGGTGAGTAAAGAAGAATAAGAATAAGAATAAAAAGAATAAGAATAAGAATAAGAATAAAAATAAGAATAAGAATAAGAAGAGAAGGAGAAGTGGAAGAGAAAAGGAGAAGAGTTGCTGATGGGGTTGCTCCTGTGAAAGTGTTGCGTATCGTATATAGAAATAGCCGGCGGCGCGCCAGATGCTGCTTGCAGCCGATGGAAATGTAAAACTGTGACAAGTCCCGGAATAAAGTGGCTGAATAAAATACAACTAAATCCCCCGTCGCCTGGCTGCTCGCCTGTTCGCTTGCCTGACTGCTTGCCTGCTTGCTTGCCTGCCTGCTTGCTTGCTTGCTTGCTTGCTTGCTTGCTTGCGAGCACGTCGACGACCATGAAGAACTCGATGCAGCAAAGAAAGCAAGAAAGAACGAAAGAGAATCGCCGCGATATGTCTATACGTGTGTCCACACGCACACTGTTTCTCTCACATTTTTTTTAATCTGCCGACATCGCGACAACGTATATTATTATCTGATTAAACTGACATAAATTCGTTTATAGAGACAGTTTCATTATTTATTTCGCATTTATTCTCACTTGAAACAGCATGAGGAATAAAAAGAAAAGGGATTGGTTGAATTGATATCGAGAATATTAATGTCGACCGATATGAATTTTTCACTTTCGGAGTGACGTGAAATAAACGTGCCGAAGAAAATCGACCAGTAGCTAAATCGTTTCTCCTTTTTCCGAGGATTGAATTTATTTCTTTGCCTTTGCGTTTTCATCTCCCTTTTGCAAACACGTAACCGAGCATACCTTGGATGACTGGATGCATTATCTCCTTGTTCGGACAACGTGTAAGCGTAATTAACACGGCGCGGCTCATAACGAGGACGATGTACGCATTCACACTAACGAGAGCAAATTAGCTCGTTTCTGCCAGTTTAGCTTTGCCTCCTTGCTGCACCGTCGGATCTCCTCTCTCTCTCTCTCTTTCATTCCCTCACTCTCTCTCTCTCTTTCTCTCTCTCTCTCTCTCTCTTTCTCTGTCTCTCTCTTTCTCTCTCTCTCTTTCTCTCTTGCTATCTTTCTCTCTTTCTCTATCTCTCTGTCTGTCTCTCTCTATTCTCTCTTTCTCTTCCATTCCCATGTCGCTGTTTGCGGTCAAGAATGCAAATTTGGTCGTTTCGCGTCCGAGTACTATCCCCGCTTCACCGAACACGAATTTCTGTCGAGTTTCGTTGACGAATTCAGTGAGCCAAGCGGTTTGTGGCGTGGACTTTCAAAATTCATGATCAACGTGTTACCCTTCCTTTCTCATTGCACTATACGCGTCGACATTTTACGCGGTTCGAAGATAAGCTAACGTAGAGATCCACATAGGAATTCCATGGATAGTTGGAGGTAAATCTCTTATTAGAAAATTTCCATCCACATGCACCGACATTTATATATATATATATATATATATATATATATATATGTATGTATATGTATATGTATGTATATATGTACGTATTATTACTTATATACAATTACTTTCTTTTTCATATTCTTTCATTCGACATCTATCGTTTTAAATTGTACCATTTGAATTATTCTTTTTACCCGATTACTCAATTTCAATTCGTCAAAACAATAAAATATTCGATTTTACTATTAATAAATCTCACTCTCTATCAGGCTAAGGTTCTTCTTTTATATCTGATTTTATATCGAAGCTTGAGGATCCCGTTATCGTAGGAAAGAAGAGAAAAAGGACGATAAACAGAATCGATCATGGACGGGCGTTACGATATCTCCAGCTCGGTTTCGAGATTTCCATGGGATCGAAGTTCTAGAGCCTGATCTGCCCTGCGTTCCCTCACTTTCTCAGCTTCTGCTATAAATATATTTATCCCTTTCACCGAGGATATTCCTCTCTTTCCATCAGAGCTCCGCAGTATCCCAACGTGGTCCACGGAAAGTCTATGTCCGTTCTACCGGAAAAGAGATTCGGAGCTTGATAAATAAATTCTATTGCAAAGAAGAGAGCTTTCTGTTTCTATCCTCCGTACAGACACTTGTTCTCTCTCTCTCTCTCTCTCTCTCTCTCTCTCTCTCTCTCTCTCTCTCGATTTTTTCTCTCTTTCTCACACAGACACACACATACTTTCAGTTACTCAGTTTTATCCTTTCTTCATCCTCAATACAATTCTCCGTCGCATGAATGAACGATCGCTTTAACCATTTTATGCACCACAGCGAAGAGTTACAAATCAATCGAAAGGGTAACATTGGAATGTTACGAGAATCGAATTCGAACGATCATCTTATAAAGATAAAGAGAGAGAAACACAAGGGAGACAGAGATCTTCGTTATACGATGCCTCAAAACAAAAGAGTCTTACCTTAGTTAATGATAGGATTCAGAAAGGGTGAAGAAAAAACTTGACTCAAAACAGCAATCAAAATCGAGTACTAAAAATATCTTTTTCCTTTTTCTTTTAATTTTCTTCCATATCTATTTTTTTCTTTCTTATTTTCACTATCTGATAATTCGAAATGTGACGTTGGCCTCGTTAAACTTTGTGAAATACGTCACGAGTCGACGATTTCGTCGAAAAAAATAGAAAGGAAGAAGAAAAGAGATGCTTTTGATCGTATTTTCTATCTCTTATCCTTCTTCTTTATCGATGTTTACGAGCCGACGAATTTACAGTGTTTGAAGTACTTGTCCAAGTTGAAGTGGAAAGAAAGAAGAAGAAAAGGCTGTCTGGAGCCTTATGGCTCGCGAAACGTTTACGAGCTCTTTCCAATGCTCGTCCAAGCCTGCTTTCGATTCTTTCAGAGATAAAAGAATACGATAAATAAAACAATATGATTAAATCGTAAACGTGTTAAAAGACCTCGTGAACACGTTTCATTTCTTCGATCTTGGTATTTATACTCTCAGCTCTTTTCTCACAGTATCCGTGAAAAAACTCTGTGGTGACATTAAATCGTAATCAAGCCATTTCTAGTTCAGGGACTTAACAGTAACGACACATCGTACCTTCGAAATTTACGGAGAACATTGTGAAAGGTATTTCTTGATAGTTACGATATATATATAAAGAAAGAATAAACATGTCGTTCCATCATTAGTATTCCATTCGATCGTTAAAACATGATCGAAAGAATTACTTCACAATTTTCCAAGTAATGTTCGATGAATCGATTAATAAATCGATTAATTTGATAAAATCAAAGATAATTATAAGTCAATCGAAAATAGTTTATTTTTAAGTCGAATTCCAAGAA
>NC_057687.1:1069834-1118655 GCF_014466175.1 Vespula pensylvanica
CTTCATTGCTTCTCGCTTCTTTGATATCTTTGCTGTGAAAGACGATGACTAAAATAAGTCGTATTAAGAAGAACAGAGATAGATGAGAGAGAAAGAGAAAGAGAAACAAAGAGAGAGAGAGAGAGAGAAAGAGAGAGAGAGAAAGGGAAACAAAAAGAGAGAGAAAGAAACGAAAAGAGAGAGATAAAGAGAGAAAGAAAGAAAGAGAAAGAAAGAGAGAGAGGGAAAAGCAAGTAACAGACAAGAAGCATTTTCCTCAGAAGTTCGCTCGAAGGGATACTCGATGCTCGAGTAACGATCTGGTTCGTGGAAGAGGATATCTTCTCGCGGATCCTCCAGTGGTGGTCGGTCAGGTTTACGCGCAAACAAACCACAGTCTCAGATTACAGCGGCTCCTGTAAAGATAGACTGTGAATGCTACGAGACCACCTTCGCAAAACGATTCTATCTTATCGCGAATAGTATTCGTTTTTTTCTTATAATATATATTTTTTTCAATCGGCTAAATGTTTTCTTCTTTGATTCCAAAGACGTTTCCGATAAGGATAAGGAATAAATAATAATTTCATGCGTCCTTGAAACACTCGTAAAATTAAATATTCTTTTTTTGACATTTCGTAAGAGGGGATCGTGTATCGGGGAATTTGAGAAATATTAAAAGTAATGGCATTGACAATATTTTCGTGAATGTCTCGTTATTTTCGAGATTGGATTCAACCAATGTTGAAACCGAAGGAATATTTTGTTATCGTACAAAAAGGAGAAATTTAATCGTGACTGATCCATGTCATTAAAGCTTGTACCAATACGATACGAGAAGAGTGAAAAGGGGAAGAAAGATAGAGAAAAAGGTTCAAGACAATTCAAAAAGGAGGGTTTGAGGGTCGAAGCTAAGGAAGGGGAGTGGATCAACGAGTACCCAGATTTCCCCAGCGATTGTCTCAAAAAGTCTCAGAGAGTCTCGTCAGACCATTCATCGACGACGTGCCGAGACTTCGAATCTTGAAGGTTGCATCGTGTCCCTTCGTTCAACCACCTACCTATTTTTTCATCTCAAAAATATATGCGCAAAAAAGAGAAAAGGAAAAAGAGAGAGAGAGAGAAATTATATTTCATCTTCGTTCATACTTTTTCCCAACTTTCTTTGTTTTCTATTTCTTGTATTTTCATAACATGATTTTAACGATAACACTCATTGAAAAAAAGTATACAAATCGAATTTTAAATTCACTATTTTATATCCATCTACGGGAGATTCGTATCGTACGTATGTATCTTAAATGATTCGTTATATTTATTTATTTTATCATACTTTGATACTCTTAGGAATTATGAAATAATTTCAAACGATATAATAATCCGTCGTAATAATGTTGAAAAGTAATTTAATATTATCTTGCGATTTTAGTCCTTCGAGATTTCAAAATAAAATGTGTAAACATTTTCTATAAAATATTCGGATAGAAATATTCGAGATTATGTTAAGAGAAATTATTGATGAACCATTCGTCATTTAAAAAAGTCTCTCGAGATTAATAAATAAAATTTCTAAAACTTCTAAAATTAATAAATAAAATGAATAAATAATTAACAAAATTTCTACAATTTCTGAAATTAATAAATAAAACGAATAAATAATAAACAAAACTTCTACAATTTCTGAAATTAATAAATACAATTAATAAGTAATAAATAAAGTATCTAAAATTTCTAAAATTAATAAATAAAATGAATAAATAATAAACAAAATTTCTACAATTTTTGAAATCAGTAAATAAAATGAATAAATAATAAACAAAATTTCTACAATTTTTGAAATCAGTAAATAAAATGAATAAATAATAAACAAAATTTCTACAATTTTTGAAATCAATAAATAAAATGAATAAATAATAAACAAAATTTCTACAATTTTTGAAATCAATAAATAAAATTAATAAGAAATAAATAAAATTTCTAAAATTTCTAAAATTAATAAATAAAATTAATAAATAATAAAACAAATGTTTAAAGATGATATTTTTAAGACGTTTAAAGATGATTGAACAATTTGTCGATGCAAGGTTTAAAATATATTATATTAGCGGGTTTCATTTAAAGTATCTGGTAGAGTCTATCTTAAAGTATCGTATATCGTGAAATAGAGTGGCAAGGTGGTCCCGAGTTCACGGATTTCACGCAGACAGACGCCAATGATGGGACTTTACTGCACCGTGGGGGTAATTATTCAAGCGGCATCCCTCATAGCAGGGAGTGAAAGAAAGAAAGGGAGTCACGCAAAGGGGAGGCTTTTCTGAAAGGCGTCATCCATCACTCCATGAACGTATACCCACGAGTGCACTGAAATAATCGGCCCTGCTGTAGGGAATGTTACTTGTTACGATCTCTGAAAGTTCTTTTGACACTTTCTTCCTCTTCGTTAGAATTATACTGTGGAGACGAGCACCTCCGTTTCTAATGAACAATTATTCGCGAACAAGTATACAGATTGCCCTAAAGTTGATAGCTGAAGATTCAAGTTTCAGACCACCTGAAGGACCGAATCGATCCTTACGAATTCTTTTTTTATTTTATATTTTTTTGTCAACGAAGTTCATTACGATCGATTTCCATCGTGATCAATTGCTTACGTTCACTTTTGAAAAGAATTTTTTAATTTTTTCTCGTACATTGTTCAGACGTTTAAAAAAAAAAAAAAGAGAGAGAGAGAGAGAAACAAAGAAAAAACTTCTATTCTAACATAATACACTCGTGTCAGATCTAGAAAAAATTGTAAGAATAAATACATAACAACGTGGAAAGATGTCTTGTATGAAGGATCATGCGACTTATCTTATTTAAAGTTTCTCCGATGTTTTAAATCGATCGGTGAATCAAAAATCGTTCGAAGTGTCGTTCGATGAATCTAAACGTATCATACATTAGCGCAAACATACATTTGTTTCTTCTTTATCGTTTTACTAAGAGAGAGATTCGCAATGGGAAAGATACAAGAACATTAGTTGACACAAGTATCGAAGTGGTAACCATCGAAATAAACGTAGTTTCTAGTATAGATAGACTCCTGTATTTTCGTAAATGCTTTCAGGATCGAGGTGTAATTTCTCCCTCAAAGGAGGAGGGTAAGAAGGGAAAGACCAATACCGACGACCGCGAACTGTTTCCAATTTAACGAGGTAACTCGATATCACTTCGTTCCTAGGTAACCCACTCCGGTATCCAGAACCAAATTAGCAAAGTTTCGCGCATAGAAAGTAATGTTTATGAATAAATCCTACTAGCAACGTTCTTTATCCGTCTTCTCTGATAGCTATATTTCCATAGAGGCTATATTTTCTGAAATCCCTTTTCGAGATTGAATCTTTTGAAAAATCCCGATCGAAAAAATTTCTTCCGATAGGTTTTTTTCAATTAAAAATTCAAATCCAGTTTGCTTGACTCGTTTCAAACGAATGAAACTCTTCGTATTCTAGCGTACATATTTGTACTTATTTCGCGCGTCATATTTTCTGTAGTTATCCATATACGATATATGTATGTATGTACGCATATATGTATATATGTGTGTATGTGATAACCGATGTCGAATTAGAAGACTCACCCGTGAATTTAATTAATTTAATTTAAAGCTCGAAGCGCTTTACGCGAAACATCGTATTAGCGCTATCCTCTAAGCAATTAATTAATTTCATTTCGAATCGAAAAGTTCCTCGCACGAGTGCTTCCTCGTTCGGAATTAAAACGTTTTGTCTTTTTCTTCTCTCTCTCTCTCTCTCTTTCTCTTTCTCTTTCTCCCTTATCAACTATTTTTTTTTTTTTTAATTTTAAGTACTAGCTCGAGATCGAATGGTCTTCTTGATTTCACTTAAATCCATTCCTCCTTTCAACCCCTGTTTCTTTCTTGAAGGCAACCGAATTGAATCACTCGGTGAGAATCATCAGTGGATATCCGAACGAACGAGCACAGATATATGCTGAGAGTGAAAGATTCTCAAAGTCATTCGGCCGTACCTAACGAGGCACCTGTAATGAGGTTAGCTGTGAGCTTCGCGGCGCGCTAATTTTCATCGTGAATTTAATAGCACTTAAAAGTGCAGTTGGATTAAGCAGACCAACGAAAATCAAATCAACTTCATGATCGCACGAGCTCACCCTTTGCCTTTTTGTTATACCTACCTAGCATCCTACCTACCTACCTATCGAGTTTGCTCTGTTTCTCTTTTTGCTAATTTCTTCGGTGTTTGCGAGATGGAAGTAGAAAGAGAGAGAGAGAGAGAGAGAACAAGCATTATAAAGTTTATTTAGAGAACCAAGTACGAAGTTTTAAATGGAAAATGGTGAAGTTCACAGATGAAACGTGAAATGAAATCAAAGATTAATTAATTATTACTTCCGAAAATTTTATTCCTAAATTATATTTCCGATGCAATTTCGAAATCGGTGAAGTTATCACTGGAAAATATATAACGTTAAAATATAAAATAAAATTTACATGGAGACGAGATAAAATATAGAAGAGAACAAACAAGAGGAGAATTTTAGAAATGATTGAAAAACGTGTTATTAGTAGTAGTAGCGCAGAGAGACCATTTTTATTATTCCGTGAACGTATCATTAGTATTCGGAGAGGTAGGAAGGTAACTGCCGTTTTTCGCGTCGCTTCATTGACGACATGCATCGGCGCTGCGCCAGGACCGATTTATAAAGCTGCCTGCGAAATTAAGAACCTGTACATCTGCGATCCCGAATTAGTATTCCGTCTGACGCCTCTCTAAGTTTCGTGTTAGAAGACGCAAATGTATATGTGTATGTGTACGTACGTAAGTATGTATGTGTGTAAGAAAAAGAGAGAGAAAGAGAGAGAGAGAGAGAGAGACGATGGAAAGCACGCGCAAGGAAAGCAATATCAAGATACAAAGGCTATGCATCGTGGCAGGAAGGAGCCAAATTCACGCTTCCTTCCAGGTACATGTGTGTGTGTGTGTGTGTGTGTGTGTGTACAGGTGTATATATATGTACGTAGAAAACTAATGCATTTCTACTGGCGTAGGAAGAGTTAGAGACGTAGGGCCAAACGAAGTTAAATGAATAAAATGAAATGAAATGAAATGAAATGAAATGAAATGTGATGTGATGTGATGTGATGTAATGAAATGAAATTTAAATTGAATGAAACGAATTAAATTCGATCCAGATAAGAAAAAGTAATGATCGATAATAATAATTAAAGAGATAAAGCGAACGTGAGAGTTGAGTTTCGAATTCTCCATAGAATAATTTCTACGGTTCGATCTAGAAAAACGAGAGAAACGGGAAACGGCCGAGAGAAAAATAATGTTAACGTTTTGGAGATGATCATAAGAAGTAAGAGAGATATATCGAGGATCATTTTCACAAGAAATGGAGACATACTGGCTCGTGTATGTCGTCTCGACGTTGAGACTGTTACAATATAGTCTTCGCGCGATATGTTTTCATAGTCGATTGCGTGAAGGTCGCGAAATGTTCACGAAGAATGGCCTGCGAAATGATGTTATTAAAAAAGGAAGAAGGATGTAAGGATTACGGTTCTGCTATCTACACCGAAGCGAAAGCAATATTGTCTATCTTCGGATATAAAATATTTAAGTGCACTAAATTCAATGGTTTCTTTATAATATATTTCTAATGGCGAACTTGAGATTACGTCCAACTTGAAAATTGTTAACATTGAATATGTTACATAATATATTTGTGAAACGAATAAAACATTGATATTTTTGATATTGTTCAGATTCTTATAGGTGATATAAAGTAAAAAATTATTACGAATGATACAAGTGATGCAAAAAGATATATGATATATCTAATAATATTCCTTTGTAATTAAAAAGAACGAATTTTTAAAAATGATTAATATTTCACCCGTAATTAATATTCGCATTAATGATATTGTTAAAATTGTTATCGATGACATAAAGCATAAATCATACAAACTCTTATGATTGATACAAAGTGAAAAATTCTTATCAGTGATACAAATAAATTGATAATATAATAATATGATATAATTGATAATATAAATGATATAAATAATATAAACAATCGATAATATCATAATATAATATAACTGATAATATAAATAACATAAATAATATAAATAATCGATAACACAATAATATAATATAAATTAATAATATGATAATATAATATACTTGATAAAATTCCTTTGTAATTAAAAACGATCAACACTTTTACCCACATAAAATATATCTTCCTACGTAAAAAAAAAAAAAAAGAAGAGAAAAAAACAGTTTAATGACAGGTCAAGAGAACGATAAAGAATAGTCTTAAAAAAAAAAAAAAAAAAAAAAAAAAAAAAAGAATGGATAATAAAGAAAGAGAAAACGAAGAGGAAGGGGACGATTTCTTAGGATTATAAACCCACAAAGATTTTCCTCGTCATTGTTACAAACTTATATGAAACCAGAAACGGCAATAAAGACGTTACGTCCTCATGGATCAGAAATGATTGAATATGCGTTGGAGCGAATTAGCGGTGGGCGTTGAATTAAATATAACAAGCGGGTAAGCTCACTGAAGGAGAAAGAGAGAAAGGAGAAGGACAGAAAGGAGAAACAGAGAAGGAAAAGAGTGGGGAGGGATAGGGGAGAGGGTAAGAATGAATCGTCGTCGGATGTAGTTGCTATTAATGTCACCAGCCCTAACCACGGATCATGGGCACCGTAGAGAGAAGGGTGCATTCTTAATCAGGTATGTCTTTCGTTACAACTCCCTCCCTTTCTTCGTTTCTCTCTTTCTCTCTCTCTCTCTCTCTCTCTCTCTCTCTCTCTCTCTCTCTCTCTCTCTCTCTCTCTCTGTCTCTCTGTCTCTCTCTGTCTTTCTCTTTCTTGTTACCCCTGTCGTATTCGTCCCTTTCCATAACAGGATGAGATAATAAAGCTTCCTACGTAGCGAACCCCAGAAATCTCATTCGACTAGTTAACATTCCATGCCCAATATCATGGTAATAAATGTGCAGCAATATGGTACGTTTGCAAAGGCAGTAATGGCGGAGTTGTAACGCAGATGCCTAGGATTGTAGGAGAGTAACGTACCAAACGTTTTTCAGTTACGTACGATGAAAAAGATTTGAAGAAATAGAATCTCGTTCTTGCCTTCTGTTCATCTAATATATTGTATTCCCATATATATACGCTCATACTCATGTATGTATCTATCTAGATAGACACGTATGTGTGTGTGTATATATGTATGTATGAATCTATATTTCTCAATTTATCGCAGCGTTATTTTGAATTCTTATTACCCTCACGGGCTATAACCCAGTTTGCATTTGCGTACGAATTAATAACGCAATTTATGATGAAAATTTTTGATCGTATTAATAGTGTACACGGTACGGTTGTGCATCATTTACATACGTGATATAATAATTATAAGTAAATTGATAATAGGATCAATTGCGAGAGCGCGCATACGCGCGCACACGTGCTTGCGCAAGCGCGAGAAACAATTCGTGTTTGTGTTAACAACGTGCGCGAATTGTTTCACATTTCACAGATGAAATTTCCAAATGAATCATTTCTATGACACGCGTATGTTTTTGTTTAAAATGATAAGATAAGAGAAACACAGAAAAAGAGAAAGACGCAGAGAGAGAAAGACAGAAAGAGAGAAAAGACGGAGTTAGGATACATCGATTGTACGATTCGTTCGCAACGCATTTTTCCAACGATCGTTTATTCTAGGATCGCTAATCGTTTTATCGTCTCGAGATTAATGGGATCGCTCGGGTGCTTTTAATTTCTACCGTCAAGGATGCCGCCACTTGCATCGGTTCTCTGCCGCTGCAGAAAAGAAGAATGAGATTCTCGTCTGGGATAAACGATCGGTCTTCTCTTCTTATCCTTGTCCTCTCTTTCTCTCTCTCTCTCTCTCTCTCTATCTCACTCTCTATCTTTATCTTTCTTTTTTTCTCTTACTTTTCCGCAGAACACGAAGGCACGAAGGTTAGTTCAGCGCCGTTATTAAAATCGTAGAAATTCAAGAACGTCCGCGAGACGAATAGATGATCTTCTTCGAAAAATGCGACCTTCTCGTCGAAACTTTTGAATCGTCCCTTCGACGAGATAAATCGACTTTAATTAAAACTCTTTCTGTCTTTCTCTCTCTCTATATCTATCTATCTATCTATCTATCTATCTATCTATCTATCTATCTATCTATCTATCTATCTCTCTTTCCTTCTCTCTCTCGTTCTATCTCTCTCTTAAGTGAGTGTAAATTCGAATACCAACGCATTGAATCCTGTTTTCTGTGCATCGTAGTACAAAAAACGTCCGTTTTCCACGGACTCAAGCTGCATCACTTGTAGGGACTTCCTAACGGACATTGCATGACGTATTTCTCTCTTTATCTATCTATCCATCTATCTATCTATCTATCTATCTATTTATCTATCTATCTCATATGCAGTTCACGTTGCATTGACATGACATTTCCCTTTGCACGATTCGACCAACGGTAAACATTTAACGAGCCGTTTGCTTTTTTAACGCGATGATTTATGTTCTCGTTCGGATGAAAAAAAAAAAAACACATTCTGCGAAAATATAAAAAAGAGCATATGCAAAAGGAGAAAGAAGAACAAATCGTATTATGTAATTAAATAACGAGTCGTGAAGAAACGACGAGGTTACGAGTATAAACCGTTTGTAACAATTAGATGAAGGAAAAGTACAAGAAAGAAAAGAGATAGTCAAACGAGTAGAAGATGGTTCAAAAGTTTACAATTCCGCTGTTTGCACGAACGAAACGTAAAGAGAAGCGTACTAGTGGTCTAAAACGAGTCGAGAAACGAGACGACCTTTAAACCTACGCACCCTTCTCTCTTCTTCAACTCCTTCAACCCTCTTCGTTGCTGTTATTGTCGTTACTACTATCCACGTTCACAAGAAAGTCGTGCACTAGCGTTCTTTTCTCTCCTTCTTTCTATTTTCTCTTCTTTCTTTCTTTTTCTTCTTCTTCTTCTTCTTCTTCTTCTTCTCTTCTTTTTCGCCCTCCTTCGTTCTGCTTCTCTCGAAATGGCGCACTTTCGGGACATAGGAAAAACTTCCTACGAAAGTTACGACCACCCTCCGTGCACTTTCTTCACGTAAGGACTACGAAACCCTGCTGAAAGAACTTTCGATGTACGCAGACTCTTTCGGGTGCAGGAAGACGAACAAAAAGCATTCTTTGTGATTTAATTCGTCGATTATTAAGAAACGTTCCGGTTTAGTTTAAACTAACATACGTAAGTATGTAAGTTCATGATTGTAATACAGAATCATATTAAAACAAATATATATATATGTATGTATGTATTAAAACAAATATATATATATATATATATATATATATGGATTATTTATTTAGAAAATGGTGCAAGTCCATTTTTTCGAGAAAATCAAAGGTTAGTATATTAATCGTTACGCAATTTCTTTTATTGACCAATTTTAAATTAAACGAAGCATTGGCATTTTTTAAGATATTAAATATTAACTTTAAGATGTTAAATTTATGATACAAATATTAACTTTTTAAGATATTAAATATTAAATATTAAATATTTAAAAAGTTATAAATAAAAAGTTTACGTTAAATTAATGACAAATTATGTGATATCTCATTTTTAAAAAAAATGAAACTCATTTGTCGAACAGCTTATTTTTATAAATAAAATTTACTTTCCTTGAATAAATTTATAATAATTTTTCGCTCTTCTAATGTTGTCTTCTTACACTTTCTTCCCATATTTCAAATTATTAAGGATAACGTGCTATCACGTCAACTACTCTAAAGAGACTACTTGAAATCTTCTATGTATGTTTATTTTGATCGAAACGTTCCAAATCAAATATATCTCTTATGTTTATCAATATAAATAATATTCTACAAATACTTATATCCTGATATATCTCATCATTCGACGAAAGCTTAAGTCTTGTAAATTACAAAATACTACGATCGACTTTTACTTATTTATAACCCTTATTATTAATATTAATGTGTAACATATTGTATTACATATTGTATTACAATTAATAATATAGAAAATACAAATCTTTTTCTTTTCATATATTTACTATACGAATATTTTATCTCTTATTGTAAATACATAAATTCATGCTTCTAATGCAAAATCATACTAAAACGAATAAATATATAAACTACATATTTTGACTATATGAGTTTGATATATAGTTTGATTGTATATTAGTTCCATGTTTGCAAAAGATACTTGTAAAAATTGTTAAACAATTATTATCGGTATTGCGAGAAAATAGAAAATATGTCTAGCTTTTAAATGATCTTTCTTTAAAGTTTATGGGACTCTTAGTGCCAGAAATATTTACGTGTAAAGGAGAAATGTTTATTTTGATATACTGACGTACAGAATTTCCTTCTAGATTCTAGATGCTCAGCTGATGGTAACAGCTGAGGTAAACAATCTTTTATGCTATTTCTATGAACAGATGTATTGATGAATAGTAATACATACATACTTGGAAAATGATATCGTGGATATCATAGAGACATGAAATGAAGACTATTTGTATAGGAAAAGGAAATATCGATACGATCGATATAACACATATTTTATCTACATATTTCGATACGATCGATATAATCCGATCGATTTAATGGATATTTTAGAAAAATGTATTTCATAATTTCATATATACGATAGATAGTTAAAGCAGATTATCTTGAATGCTTTATATTATTACACTAATTTATTATACTAATTTTACATTAATTAAATACACTAATTGTTTATTATCAGACTAATTGTTTAATACTTTTCACCATATAAAAATAATAATAACAGAAACAATTTCCCCAAATCATTTCTCTCAAAGCGAGTTATCGATCCCTTCTTTTTTTCGAATGATTGTATTTTTTGAATGTAATATAGATAGCAGGAAACGATACAAATGATCGAACAGAGTGTTCGGTTGGTTTATCTAGCGAAAACAATTCCTGTTGTCTTTTATCTCCGTTGTTGATCCGTCTGGCGAAATCCCTAGAACCGTTGATACGGTAACTTCGGTAAATAAGGGTGGACACAATGCGCACCATCACCACCATCACCACCATCACCACCATCACCAGCACCACTACCACTAACACTACTACGACAACATCATCGCTATCGCTCGTGATGGTAGAGGTGATGGTGGTGGTGGTGGTGGTGGTGGTGGTGGTTGCGATACGTACAGTGGTGCTCAACTTTAATATCACCAAGCGGTAGTCGGTCGTTAGATCAATGCAGCAACATCAAGCGAGTATTAACCCGAAATGAGCGTATAATGGCTGATGTCGGGGATTTGATGTTGCCAAGCGAAGGACCGTCGTGCATCCTATATGATCAACCCTTCTCTATCCTCTCATCCTCTTCCTCTTTCTCCCTTTTCTCCTCTTCCTCTTCCTCATCCTCTTCCTCTTCCTCCTCCTCACTTTTAGTTGCTGGCATACAGGTTGCAGGATATTGAGTTCGCATTATGTACGCTTTCATCGTCGTTAGAATTAAGCGATACGTCGATATATCCGGCTTCGAAAGCATCCAGCGCAGGTGTTGTACGCATTAGGTTGTTATACCATCATTGGTTATATGAAATATAAAACGGACGATAAATTTTTATTCTCTGACCTTCTCGTACTCTCCTTACTCTACTTTTACCTTATTGCTTTCGTTCCTAGAAAGGTCAGAATTTGTCGTCCGTAAAAGCCTGCCTTTACCGAGATGTTCTGAGATTTTATCGGTTGGCTCTTATTCCATCGATTCTGAAATTTCGCGACTTAAAGATTACACTCAGAACTTTTTCTTTTTTTCCTTTATTTTCTTTTTTTTTTTTTGCTACTCCAAAATGGATTTCGACGAATTTATATACGTGTTTGGTATATCTACTATTATCGTAATTTGATACTAAGAAGTTTCGATTCTTAACATTCTTTATATGTCGGTCCTTCTCTTTCTTTTTCTTTTCCTTTTTCTTTTATTTTTCGATTTCTCTCTTTTTCTCTCTTTTTCTAGCAAAACCTACCGACGATATTGGAAGAGCTATCGGTACCTTCTCATATATACTCGTTGGCATTCAATAGTACCGGACGAAATATTCGAAAGCAATTTCTTTATGATAATTCAATTTTTCCCTTCTGTAACTCGAGGCACCTTCTCTCTTTCTCTCTTTTTATACTCGACCTTCTCTTCGACCACCAATGTCCATCGTTTCGAGTACAAAAAGGTCATGCGGTTTAGACATACCTGACGTACATACCTACGTCCAATGTTCGCGAATCTTTTATCCTGCAAATGGTCAGATCCTATACGGCAATATTGCTACGAACAGGAGCCCCGATAAAGAATCCTTCGTTCGCCTTTTCCCTGAATTCATTTCGGTGAAACCCCATAGACCCTTCTCATCTCGAAAATTCATAAAAATCGATCCTATCCAGTCAATCTTTATTTACCTTTTACCTTTCTATCATTTTTTATTTTTCGATACGAATTTATAAAACAACTAGCAAAGTTTTATATAAATAATATGTCACAGCAGAATCGATTTTACGAATTTAAGAAATAATTTGTATCAATATTAATAAAGTAATTTCGGGTAAGATGACCCATGGGTAAGGTAGTCTCATATTAAAAATGACTCGTTCTTGTATTTTGTAGATGTAATCCGATTTTTTCAGATATTTTTAATGATGGCGTTGACAATTATTAAACAAAATTCACCAACGCTAATCTTCTTTTTTTATCAACTAATAAATTAATTCTATTAATTATTGGTAATATAAAAATTAAATAATCTCAACAATTTTCTGCTTCTTCTTGAAATCATAATTTGATGATAATGTTATAATTCATGATAAATTTATAATTTAATTATAAATAATAAATATTTATTAAAAAATAATGACTTTTTCCGAATATATTGCATTAATATAATATTTATTTAAAGATTATATTTATATTAGTGCGATTAGATGTAGTCGTACTCATTATTAAAAAATAACACGATCATTAGTTTCCGATTCTGGGGTTAAATGTCACGATTTTTTCAGAGACAGTTGACTCATCGTAAAATTTTACATTGTTACGTTCTTACGACATTGTTACGTCCTTTATGACTATATAAACTCGAGAGCATACAGAGATAGTGGATTTTTATATTTTGCGTTAATCACTTTTAACGACGAAGTTCTATTATACTCTTTCTTAAACGAATATAATCAAAACAACCAGTACAATTTGTTCTTGGTGTAACTGCAATGCATGTAACACGTAACACGAAGAAAATGCAAAGAAAAATAAAGAACCATAGAAAATAATTACCTAATTGCGAACGATTAATAAAAAGACTTTCATGACAGATATATCAAACGTGTTAGACATTAATTTTACTTGTCCTAAATAAAATTAATCCAATACTATGGTATAATTCAACGAATTAAAAAATGTAAGACACGTTTGAAACGGAAGAAGTAACAAAACGTATTAAAAATTCAGACAAGTTGAAAATTTAGACAAATGAAAAAAGAAATTACAAAAGATTCATCTTCGAATAAAACTTTTAGAGATTTTCTAGAGTCCAAGAGTCTGAAGAGAATTTTGAGAAAAAAAAAAAAATAATATTGAACGTAATACGATAGGAGATTTTTGGATTTATGTGATCTTTGTAAAGAAGTTTTATACGAGAAAAAGAAATAATTGTTCTTCCTGTCACGTTCAAAATCTTTCATTTCTTTTTGTTTTTTTTTTTTTTTTTTTTTTTTTTTTTTTTTTTTTTTTTTACTTAAACCATGACTCTATGAAACATAAATCATCTTGATAATCCAAGTCGAATAATCCGGATGAGATAACTTTGTGCATGGCAAATAATGTCTTTTTTATATTTCTTTACAAAAAGAAATCTTTTAATTTTATCTCGATATCATAATTCTTGATTTATCTACTTTAACAAATATATATTTATATAATTTAATTTAATTATATTTAATTAAACTATTATATTTGAATATCGATTAAATTTATAATGCACTGAAGCTTTAAAATAAACTGGGTCATCGCTAACCGAGTTACCCTATATCTATATATAGAAGATAGATGTAGAGACTGCTTTTCTTTCTTTTTTATTCGCATTGGATTATACCGAATGCTATTTCAATACATCAAACTCGCTTTATTCATCGGCGAGCTCTTCCCAGCTGATTTTTTGACACATAAGCTGGAAACAACCCCTGACAGTGCTCGTAGAAATCAACGAATCCTCTTTCTCCCTTTCTGAAAACATTATTTTATATATGTATGTATACGTGTGTATGTGTGTGTGTGTGTGTGTGTGTGTGTGTGTGTGTGTGTGTAGATAAATAGATATATAACTTATTTGTTAATAATCCATCCCGTATCAATTTATCTTAAGCATATCGAATCGTATATCCACGAAGTTTCTATCCCTCTTCATATTTTCTCGTTTTCCCCATTTCATCGGAAAAAAGAACATCCTCTCGCGCAATTGACATTATCCGATTATTTCAGGGGTCGTCTATATCCTACTAGGAACTCTTAGATGCATCTTACGATTGCCACGAGTTTCGATTGTATTTTTGTAAGTGATGTTTACTGAGAAAACTTTGTCCACTTTGCGCTAATTGTCCGACTGTCTTTTATTCTTTGTCTTTATTTCTCCCTCCTTTCTTTCTCTCTCTCTCTCTCTCTCTCTCTCTCTCTCTCTCTCTCTCTCTTTCTTTCTCTCTCTTTGTCTCTCTCTTCCTTTTTCTGTCTCCCCTTTCTCTCTTGCTGCATCACGGAAGATATCCATCGTATCACCCTTCGTAAAAGTAAGACAAATATATCTTCGATCCTATCCTCGCTATCCCTCTTCATAAGTCATCTTCCAGTTCTTAAAAGATGTCCTCTTGAACGGTGAACTTGATAAACAAGCGATAAAAAGAATAACTTTGGACACGGTATGG
This sequence comes from Vespula pensylvanica, assembly GCF_014466175.1. Classification (NCBI taxonomy): domain Eukaryota; kingdom Metazoa; phylum Arthropoda; class Insecta; order Hymenoptera; family Vespidae; genus Vespula; species Vespula pensylvanica. Next base: position 1,084,862 of record NC_057687.1, read on the forward strand.
TAGAAACACGAAGACGTGACTTTGTCATGACTAAAAACAATTATATTCTCGAATGAAACTCGGTAGACTTTGAACTTCTTAAAGAAAACTCTTATCATTAAGGGTAACCTTTTGCTTTCGCATAACGAAAGATAAATATCCTAAATAGATTTAATACTTTACGCACGAAACTGCCACCAAGTCGAATTTGCTTAAAATCAATAGGGCCTGATTACAAGGTAGAAGTAGAAAACTAAGTGTCCATTACCTTCACGCGTTTTAGTAACTTGTTCAAACGAATAGGCACTCTCAACTCTATACACACACACACACATACATATATATATACATATAACTTTATATATAACTTACAATATATATATATATACATATATAAAACATATATATATTATTGAAAGTGCCTATTCGTTCGAACAAGTTATATATGTTTTATATATGATATAAAACTTTATATATAACATATATATATATAACTTATATAGTTAATAACAAGTATATATGTGTGTGTATGCGTGCGTGTGTGTGAAGATGTTACAATCGATTATAGTCGCACAGAGTATATACTTTCTCTTACTTATTCGAAAAAGGATCGAAATTCTAATAAGTTAGGTAATACCTTTGAATATTAGACACGCCAATCGCCATTTCCTATCGCAAGTTGCTAATTAGCACGCCAGATGGACAGAGCGTTTGCGGTAGTATTGGCTTAGTTAGCCAATAAGTCCTCCTCGTATATTGCGGTCACCGAGGGGGATTTAACGACGTTCCGTCGATCAGCCACTCTCGAGGTACCTCGTTTTCCAATCGACGATTTCTCTGTGGGGATGTTAGACCTTTGGGAAAGAAAGAAAGGCATTATCGAACATATAATTTCAACTCCAGTTAATAGACTTAGAAAAATAGTTTCATTGAAACAATCGTTATTAGAAAGAGACTATCGGAGAATCTAGATAGAGAAGGAGGAGATGAGAGGAGAGAGGAGGGATGGAAAAAAAATTGATTTTAATCCGTGTCGTCGTTATTGAAACTTATAAAGAATTTAATTATCGAGCCACTGTCGAAATAGCTGTAGTTCTTGATTGGTAACAGCGCGCGCACGTGAGAGAGAGAGAGAGAGAGAGTCAGAGACAGAGACAAAGAGACAGAGAGATAGATAGAGAGAGAGAGAGAGAGAGAGAGAGAGAGAGAGAGAGAGAGAGAGAGATCGAGGGACGAATGTTTAGGAATGCATTAACGACGGATTCGCGAGGATGGATGGAATGCGGAGAAGGATTTAGGTTCCGGCCGGTCGCAGCGTGTAGCCGTCGGCTATGTCCACTACGAAATCGATAATTTCGGTTTAATTAGACGACATTCCAATCGCCATTAAGAAGCTGCAGCACGCGAGGTTCGAACGTTTCGCGTTTCGAAGGGAGAACGGCACGGAGAGTAGCTTCGTTCGTGCTGATACGTCGCTGTCCTGGACGAGGACAACGAGTAGAACGAATCAAGAGAGAAAGAAAGAGAGAAAGAGAGATAGAGGGAGTAAGGGTGAAAGAGTAAGAGAGAGAGAGAGAGAGAGAGAGAGTTAACTCCTGTGCGAAGTCTCCTAGATTATACGCCGGACGTTAAAGCGGCTTCGAAATAGTTTCCGGAACTAATTTACTCTCTCTCATGCTCGTTCCTCTTTCAGGACAACGACAAGGAAAAGGTCGACGACAATGGTGCCGGTGGTGGCCTAGCTACGAAGCGATCTCCTCTTTATTTTACGTCCATGACGTTCTACGAGAGAAATCGCTGTGCTCGTTAGCGCGACGTTTCTAATGTGAACACACCTTTCATGTGTCTCGTCGGATAATTGCTGTTGAAAGAATATGTTTTATATTTTATACCGATATGACATTCTTTATTAAAAAGGAAAGAGGATATTGATCGATGTGAACTATCAATTACTTTTTTCCATTTGTCTTTTTTTGTTTTTCAGGTTTATTCCTTTGAACTTTTATTCTTTTTTGTACAACACGAGTTACATCGCGAATTAATAATTGTATTGTTTATTTAATTTAATAAGTAAATTGTTAATTTGTTGATAGCGATTAATGTATGCTCGGTTATCGTTTTAAGTCAGCGATTTATGTCGATAAATATTTTAACGTCATTGAGCTATTCATTTCCTTCTTCTTAAGAATTAATTCTCGATAACGAACTTGCAAAATTTTAACTCGATTGAACTAATCGATAATCTCGTTTCTTTCAGGTGTCACAGTTTATCCTTAGTGAAAGCGATACTCCGGCAAGGAGTAACCATCGAAGTACATGAGAAAAGGACATGAACTACTCGCAAGGTAAGTCAACATTAAACGTTGCTTCACTTATGGGAAGATATATGGGGTAGATATAATATATGAAGGAATGAGGATACGTATGTGTTTAGAGATAGAGGTCAAGGTATATGGGAATGTATGAATGTGCAAGTAGAAAAAAGTTGTGTATATCAAAGAGATATTAAACGTACGAAGATTAAATTTCATTTACGAAGATGTGAAAGCTTTTAAGATGAATGTATCTAACGAATTAGATCAAAAATAATTAGGATTTGTATTGAAATTAGAAGGAATAAATCGTAATAAATCATTTGCAAGCAGGACATAAAAGTGAAGTTATTTGAAGAATACTTTGAAGTAAGAATTTGATATATGTATATACGTAGACATGGTTTTCTAAAAGTGAAACGATCGGAATAATCACAAAATGTTTCCAAATCTTCTAATTAATGAACCTATTTCTAACATTATTAAAAATTATTATATAACATCTATCGCTCGTATTGTGAGATATTCTTATTAACATCGATAAAAAAAAGTCTACATATACGATTATGTAATACAATAATGTAGACATTGTTTTCTAAAAGTGAAACGATGGGAATAATCACAAAATATTTCCAAATCTCCTAATTAATGAACCTATTTCTAATATTACTAAAAATTATTATACAACATCTATCGCTCGTATTGTGAGATATTCTTATTAACATCGATCAAAAAAAGTCTACATATACGATTATGTAATACAATAATGTAGATATTGTTTTCTAAAAGTAAAACGATCCGAGTAATCACAAAGTATGCAATGAACAAATCTCCCAATTAGTAAACTCATTTCTAATATTATTAAGAATTATAGTTTACGAAAATATAATTATCGTATATATTGAAAAGCTTCAAATTGAAAACGACATCGATATTCTCGCATGGGTTTCTTGAAGTCATATATTCTCTCTCTCTCTCTTTCTCTCTCTCTCTCTCTCTCTCTCTCTCTCTCTCTCTCTCTTTTCTCAGTTTTTCAAAAAAAAAGTTGAGAAAAAAGATGAGAAGATAGAGTGGAAGAGAGAGGGAGAGAGAGAGATAGAGAAAGAAAGAAATAGAAAAAAAGAGAAAGTGAGAGAGAAAGACGAAGACGATAGCACGCGAGCGGAGAGCTGAAACAGTTCGGAAATTCACTCAACTAATCAAATACCGCTAAAACCGCTAAATAAGTTAGGTTAGCAATCTACGTGCCTTGAATGGCAACTTCGAACTACCAGCACTGCGGCTGCGAAGCGCGTAAATGCTCGCGACTGCTGCCGCAATCCGCACGCCTTCGTCTTCTCCAACTATCCCCTTTCCCCTCTCTATCCCTTCCTTGTACCTCGTATCTATCCACGAAATCCTTTAACGAGAAGCGAAGGGCTACTTCGAATCGTTCGACGTGCTCGTTCCGCTCTTCGACCGCACGCGGTACTTCGCGAAGTGAATTTACGGAGAGAAGAGAAAAGCGAAGAGACGATCAATCGAAACGACATTATCCTGACGTTCCTCCAAATTTCTCAAAGTGATTCTATTCCCTTGGAATATTATCGGGAATCATCGGACATGCGAAATGTTCATTTCATTTTATTACGAACGAATGTTTTCTTTTTTTTTTTTTTTTCTTTTTTAAACAAATCGTCATTTGATTAAATCGTCTACGATATAATGTGATATATTTTTAAGAGAACATTCGTTATACTAGTTGGATTAATGTACAGAGACACAGACACACATATATATCTCTTTTAGATATACCGAATCTTCTTTTATACATCTACAACGTTAATTGCCTTAATATTTTATAATAAATCGTACACGATATAATGTATTACGTTTTTAAGAATAAATTTCTTATATCAGTTGGATTTATGTACACAGACATACAGATATAGAAAACACACACACACACACCAATACAAATACAGACAGACACATAAATCTATTTTAGATATTTTGAATCTTCTTTTATTCTACAACGTTGATTATCTCAATAGTTTCAATAGTAAATCGTATACGATATAATGTAATATATTTTTAAGAAAAAAAATTTTTTATAATAGTTGGATTAATGTACACGTATAGAAAGTAATACAAAAACACACAGATACGTATGCAAATGATAGATGTATACATCACTTTCAAATATTCCAAGTCTTCTTTTATCCACCTACACCGCTAATTGTCTCAATAGTTGACGTTATCTCGTCGCTTACCTCTCTAACATCCTGAGGCAATGTGAGACAGACCGATAATACTTAAGCATCTTTCTCGGTATTTTCATGTAAATGTATCCTTGAGCTGGCCATTAGGTGAACTACAAACGAGTGCCTTCGAGAGCGAGAGAAAGGAAAAGCAAAAGAGAGAAAGAGGGAAAGAGAGAGATAGAAATAGAGAAAGAGAGAGAGAGAGAGAGAGAAGGAAAAGGGTCTTTACAACGGGCACTGAACCATTCGCGTTCTTTGTCTCTCCCATTGGCTTTTATGCACTTGTATATGTATATACATGTATACGTATATAAATATACATACATTTACATAGTATATATATGGTGAAACCTCTTTCGTCTCCACGCTCGCCGTTTCACGAAGGGGTCACGTTTGAATGGAGACGAGTATACAAATTAGCTCGATCGTTAGTAAAATCCATATTAACGAGACACGTCGTCCATTCGGAAGAATAAGGATCGTCCTTTTTATACTATTCTATTTTTCTTCTATTTTGTTTATTTGTCTGTTTCTTTTTCTTTTTCTTTTTCTTTTCTTTTCTTTTCATTTCTTTCTATGTTAATTTCAATTTCCTATTTTCAATGTGAGGCGAAAGAAAATGAGAAAGAGAAGTGGAAATCGGAAGTCCTATGTTAATGCTAGCAAGTATTCTTTTGTATTCGACTCTTCTCCACACGCTTTCTCCTTCTTTCTCTTTCTCTCTTTCTCTCTTTGTCTCTCTCTCTCTTTTTCTTTATACTTAAGCTTTCCTTTGCAGGAGTTTCGACTTTTGAATATATTTCAAGTATCTCGCTTAATGTCCAGCTAGTTAAAGGAATCCTTCCTGCGCGATCTGCATGCCTTTACGAGAGATCGAGACGGAGAAATTGTTATAAGGATGTTATTAAAATGAAACAGAGAAAAAGAGAAAGAGAAAGAGAGAGAGAGAGAGAGAGAGAGAGAGAGAGAGAGAGAGAGAGAGAGAATGATAGAGACATCGTAAAGCATTCTTACGAAGCTCGATTTACATCTTTCAATTTGCAGCTTCTTTCGTGAGTCAGAACATTATCCTATTCATATGCAATGAATAATTGATCAATGTGATCTCGTGATTTCTTTTTTTTTTTTTTTTTGCTTTTTTTCATGATACCTATCAACTCTTCTTCTATATGAAGATACATAAAACGAATAAAATATTCTTATTATCAGAATTACTCCTACTCGTTTCCCTTCCAATGCATACGAATTGTGAGTTAGATCAACCGATGGAATAGACGGTTCTCGAATTACGAGCTAATTAAATATTTGTTTGACACTAACATACCGTACACGTCGAGCAGCATCGATTCGACATTTAACGAACGCTACTCTATTCGTAGACTCTCTATGTAATATTCGAAATTTTCAAGCCACGATCGGGTGTAGTCGAATTTTTTTGTTTATCCGCCAACTTCTTTCGATATTACAGATTCCAACAATTTTCACGGCCAACTGATGAAACTCGATAAATTGATAAGTTTAATTTAAAAAATTAAAGGACGATGATAATAAAGGCGAGCCTCGAAGGTCGGACGGGCTTGGAACTTTTGTATTTTATACGTTTGAAATACTCCGACGGAAAAAAAGTATTAAATATTTGGCATACTTTAAACCCCTGTTAAATTTTATCATATGAAATAGCACATAGAAATGATACACGTTCTAACAAATTCATTTTGGTATTATACGGATTCCGAATGAATATGAACTTTTTAATATCGTTATTACGTGCTTATTTATGGTCACTCGTGCTGATAACGCAGGAGGATGTTCGTTATTTATAATTCTATTATTATTTAGAAATTGTACCAGAAACGTATAATGGAATCGCGAAATAGAAAGCTTAATACGCGTTCAACGTTTGGAAAATTTACGTTGACGATCTAAACCAACTTTCCAACAAGAATACGAAATAAAAGTGGAAATTCGAAAGAAGAGGGAAAAAAAGAACACTGAAAAAAGGAATACAGAAGTGAGTAACGAATTTAGCCTTTTTAAATCATCACCGGAATCCATTCCCGTTTTTAAACGCATGGCCAATCGAGCGGAAGCGAGCCAGGACCTTTCCCTTCTTCATTTACCCTTTAACGTAATTACAAAACTCGTTCTCCGTTAAAGTCAAAAAAACTTTATCTATCTCTCTTTCCTTCTCTCTTTCTCTCTCATTCTCTCTTTCCTTCTTTTTCTCTTTCTCTTCGGAAAACTACCCTCTTTTTTCTACGCTTACCACGGCGGATATTTATTCAGACGATTGCTTTAAATCGTGACTGAGTCCCTCTCGCAACGCTCAATTTATCGGGCCGATCGTTCTCGACGAGTCGCGATGCCACGTCGATTAATTAAATTCATCCCTGGCTCTTTCTCTCTTTTTCCTAATTCGCAAAACAATCGTTGCGTAATATCGGAAAATGGCCCGTTCGATCGTTATATAAAAATTCTCCGGAGCATTGAGCAGCGAAACGAAAGGGCTATATAAAATTGGAGTGAATGAGAATATGAGGGGGAGAGGAGAAAGGAGAACAGAGAGACGGAGACAGAGTGAAAGAAAGATAGAAAAAGAGAAAGGTGGGGTAGGAAAAAAATGGTACGCGCTCGACGACAAAAAGAGAATCGAAAAGAAGTCGCGACGTTGGTAGGAGGACCGACCCCTCTCTACTTTTGCCAACCATCCGGCTTATATATTGTAAATACCAAGTAATCTGATGACCTCCCGACGACGACGGTACCTTCATTACCGGCAGGGTACCATTGTTCCGTTGGTATAATTGAATTCCCAAGGCGACCGCTCTGCCGTAGGCAAGCACCCCTCCATCTAACCACCCTCTTCTTCACTGGTTCTCTCTCTCTCTCTCTCTCTCTCTCTCTCTCTTTCTCTCTCTTTCTCTCTCTTTCTCTTTCTCGCTTCCTCGACAGAAACGACTCAAGGGAAGTACCGATTTTGCGAGCAAATTCTACGAAACCCTGATTTACCCCCATTCACTCGCGAATAATGCGATATCTCGTTCGCGAAAACCACGTCGAACCTCACCAACTATCTCTTTTTCTCTTTTTCTTCTTTTTTTTCTTCTTCTTTTTCTTTTTCGTCTTCTTCTATTTCTTTGGCTCGACCAAAGTCATCTTGGCCGAAAAAGACCAAGCTCGTCCACAATTCCGATCGACATAGACGATCTTTCATCCTTTTCTCCTTTTCTTACTCTTCCTCATACTCACACACACGCACATACGCAAACATACATTCAAACACTCACTCACTCACTCACGCTACCCTTGAAACATCCGGAAGACTACATGGACAACGACTTCCATACAAGCACGAATAGATTTCAATGGAATCAAACATCACGATTAAATGTACCACGTTTCCGTATTTTCTTCGATTCGAGAAGATATTATTATATATAGATCTTAAAGGAAGTTCATAAAAATCTGCTATAATGTATAAACGAGTTTGATAATAAGATTCTTCAGAACGAGGAAACGATTAGATCGCTAAGGTGTACGAGCCAAGAGTTAAACGCAATCGTGTACTAAACTAACTACAAAGTGGACATATTAAAATCAATATACTTATTTAGTAAAGTAAGTTAATTGATAAATCATGTCCACTCCCTTATCACACTTATCATAAATATATAACGAATATGTTGCTAGATAAAATGCTAGATACACAAAATTTTTAACTCCTATATTTAAAAGTGAAAAGAAATATTTTAATGAATGTTAATCTACGAAGGTTTCGCTTATTTCAATATAAATCATCATTCTTATTCATGTAATTACACATGTAATCATTTATGAATATTTAAAAAAAGAATAATATTGTAGAAGTCACCGGACAAACTACAAACTGGACGTTTCAAAATCAATGTTTTTTTTTTTTTTTTTTAATAAAATAAGTAAAATAAGTTAATTGATAAATCGTGTCTGTACAATTCTACCGTTACTGTAAATATGTAACTAGTATGTTACTACGCTACGATAAAACGTTACATAGACAAACTTACCCTATACTTAAAAATGAAAAGAAATATTTTAATGAACGTAAATCTACGAAGATTTCGCTTATGTCAACATAAATCATCATTTTTATTCATACATGTAATCATTCGTGACAATATTTAAAAAAAAAAGAATAATAATAGAGGTCAACGCCCAAAGCAATACAATTATGACGTATTAGTTTATCATTTATTGGTCAATCGTAATTAAGAGCCATTCACTACGGTGATACTTCCCAGTGCGAGCAAAAGTGATCGCCTTTTCGTTGATATCGATGTAATTGTTAATTACATCAGTAACGCTGGAAAGCCGATAAACGTAATAACAGAATCACGATTTTTGCCTTTATCCGGGAAATAATTAAAAGCCACGGAATTTACGATCGCCATAATGAAGCATAGTGCGATAAACAATACCATCGCTCAATTGAATCAACCAAAATTATATATTCAAGCAATTAGGCTTCTAACGTATGTACATTTCTATCACGTCGATGTTATAAAAACGTTCAAGTAGATTCTCTATAAAAGAAATCTATAAAAAGAAAAGAAGCTTTGTGATTATGGCTTTTTAATGATCAGTTAATTGCTTGAAACTTACATGTCAGAGGTTGACATATTACATATATCGTTATTCCTGATTTGTGATCTCTGAGAGAGAGACAAAGAGAGACAGAGAGAGATAGAGAGAGATAGAGAGAGACAGAGAGAGAGAGAGAGAGAGAGAGAGAGAAGGGTGGAGGCGACAGACCATAACGTCCCAGGACACCCTAGGTGATCCTGCATCTGAGCGCTCTGACGTCATCCTCCTGATGCTTACGATCATCGCTGGCTAGTGGCGCGTGTCGCAAGCAAGGATTTGTGACAGGTTTGCGGCCAAGCTAACCTTCTCTCTCTCTCTGTAGATATCCCCTACATTGAAAGCGATATTATATTACGATTTTAATAAAGATAAGCCCGAAGAAGACCTCCTGGCACCCTTTTAAACCCACCTAAACCGCTACTCTTCCTCTAAAATATCCAGAGAATATTAATTTCTAATAACAGAAATTAATCCTTTTTGAATATACGGCTTATTGTCAATCGTATCTCTCTTTAATTTTCGTTTCGTTTCTTTTGTAAAAAAAAGATCTCGCAAAGCGAGAGTTACTTTTTTAACGAAATCACTCTGTTTTTCTTTTTTCTTTTTTTCTTTTTTTTTTTTTTTACATATATAAATTATTTCTGAGGAATAGAATCTTCAAAGACAAGAACCTCGAGAAAAGAAAATGAAAACTCGTTTTAATGAAGCATGCAGAAATATTAAATGTCGAGTACGTTTCGAAGATACGATTTTGAATATTGTGATTTATTTGACTCATCCGAGATATCTCGAAAATAGTACTGTTCGCAGGATGATGATGATTTTAACGATGCTATCATACTCGTAGTCTCATGGGGAATCAATGGGGAGAAGTTAAGACGGTGCTACGAAGGCGATCACCTAGCATAATGTTCCGGTGCGGCGTAAGTAATCGCACAATTCGGTATCATAACGATCGTCTTGACACCTGTAAGGTCTTCTCAAACTTTACTACCTACTTCGAACTTCTTGATCCGGAATAACTTGAATTTCCGTTAGTAGAAGTCAGATCGATCGCTAACTCCCATAAATCATAATTATCGAATTGAGTTAAGCGACGTGTTAATCTCTATCATCGGCAAGTAAATTTAACTCGAAAGATTTCGAATACATTATCATTCTCAGAATCGATTGGTTAAGGTCAAAGGGCGTTATACTACGTATATTGACGTATGGTCTCTTCGTCTCTCAGCTAATTTCCATTAATCTACCGCGAATCAAATCCACTATGTGAACGCATTGAAGCTTGCCATTCTCCTCCGAGACATTAACGCTGACCCTTCGAGGTCCGGCATGTCTACTCTAATACACGACTACGAACCCACACGACGATGGAAACGTGCACGCGAGCGCACATTCACGGTCAGGGGGTGTCCTGTTCCCGTCATGACTGATGACCGGCATTACGATTTGTCAATAACAATTGTCCCGAGCATAACCGGCCAGCACAAACTGCAACTGATGGCCGACATCGATTGTCCACGTCGACGGTAACCGGTTCGATCGTCATCGCCTTCGATTTTGAACGATAAAGAGGAAGGGAGGAATAGAAGTAGGAGGAGGAGGAGACATCAAAACTTTACTACTGTTAGCAGCTGCCGTTCAAATCGAGGATTAAGTTCTGTTCAACAATCCAATGCTAATTGCTCATGATACACCATCGTTATTTTCTTCTATTCTTGCTTCGCTTCGCTTTCTTTTTCTCGTTCGTTCATTGTTTGAATCATTAATTACGAAAGGAATTACAAAAGTGTATAGTACTTTGTACCGATAATATGAGATTAAAAAGTAACGAAAATAGAAATATTCGACATCGAAATATTCTTATTGGGTTATAACTAACGAATGTGTCTCATGGATCTTAATTGTTATCATCTTTCTGTTCTTTCTTCTCACCAAGAGATATTCTATTTTCATTGGTAGATTAGCGACGTCAGATGGTTCAACTCTTAAGAACTTCGAGTTAAGAAGAAACAAAAGAAGTTTAAGGAAGATTCACTTTCGCTGACGGTCGAACTTATTTCGCGAGAGTTTCCGAACTACTTCGATCGACCGCAAACAATAAAAAAGAGCAAGTAAATGAAAAGAAAAAGAAGATAGACAAAGAAGAAGAAAAGAAGATTCGGTGGCAGAGTAAAGTCGCGGCAGGTAAAGTAGAAGCACAGGTGGCCAGTAAGGAAACAATGGCGTTGTCTGCCAGCCATAACAATGCTAACAAAGCCCGTTAGTTCCATTCATCGTCGGAGGTAGAAAAAGATGAACGTTGACGCACCATCTATAGGGTCATAAGAGAGAAAGAGAAAGAGAGAGAGGGAGAGAGAGAGAGAGAGAGAGAGAAAACAATATAAAGAGAAACAGTTTTCACTGGAGCACTGTTCCTCTTCTCTTTTCTTTTTCTTCTCTCTCTCTCACTCTCTCTCTCTCTGACTGCCTGTCTGTATCTGTCTCTCTTCCTCTTCTGCCCTTTTTACTTGTCTACCTCTAGCCGCTTTTTTATACTTCTATTTTACGACTGGAAAATAATGTAGTTTATTTTAATGAGGCTCTCTTGCCTTTCCGCGGTCTTCGTTGCTCGCGTCATTCTCCGTGGTTGGCTCTTTTGTCTTCTTTCTCTCTCTCTCTCTCTCTCTCTCTCTCTCTATCTATCTCCCTCTCTGTCATACGGCTTTTTCTCACTCCATTCGAATGAATATCAGGCATCCCTTTCTTTCCTTCCTCTTTCTCTCTCATTCGACCCAGATTTCCTAGTCTAAAACAGAAAGCCGGTTGCAATCATTGAACTACCGATGTTGGACGCTTGTACGTTTCTTTCTCTCTAATTAAAAACGGCAAAGCGTGTTGAGCGGCTCTCATTAATGCGAATCTTATTCAATTTTTTCTTTTTTCGTTGATTCCCCCTTCTTTCCTCCATGAATGCTTCCATCTTTTTTTTATTCTTATTCTTATTCTTATTCTTACTCATTCTTATTCTTACTCTTACTCTTACTCTTACTCTTACTCTTACTCTTACTCTTACTCTTACTCTTACTCTTACTCTTACTCTTACTCTTACTCTTACTCTTATTCTTATTCTTATTCTAATTCTTCTTCTTACTCTTACTCTTACTCTTACTCTTACTCTTATTCTTATTCTAATTCTTCTTCTTACTCTTACTCTTACTCTTACTCTTATTCTTATTCTTATTCTAATTCTTCTTCTTACTCTTACTCTTATTCTTACTCTTACTTTTACTCTTATTCTTATTCTTATTCTTATTCTTACTCTTTCTCTTACTCTTACTCTTACTCTTACTCTTACTCTTACTCTTACTCTTATTCTTACTCTTACTCTTATTCTTACTCTTATTCTAATTCTTCTTCTTACTCTTACTCTTATTCTTACTCTTACTTTTACTCTTATTCTTATTCTTATTCTTATTCTTACTCTTTCTCTTACTCTTACTCTTACTCTTACTCTTACTCTTACTCTTACTCTTACTCTTACTCTTATTCTTACTCTTACTCTTACTTTTACTCTTATTCTTATTCTTATTCTAATTCTTCTTCTTACTCTTACTCTTACTGTTACTCTTACTCTTACTCTTACTCTTACTCTTACTCTTACTCTTACTCTTACCCTTATTCTTACTTTTATTCTTATTCTTATTCTTACTCTTACTCTTACTCTTATTCTTATTCTTATTCTCTCTCTTTCTATTTTTTTTATTTTTTTTTTTAATCTCATGGAGATACGTTTATCATGATACACGTAACGTAATACGTATCTGCCAAGCTACGTATATATTCATTTATATGTTCAGAAATGAAATATACTCTCATTTATTCTTATGTCAATCATTCATTCGTTAGTTAAGAATAATTTATATACTTAAGTATCCTTTTCTTTTTTGGAACGTTATAATAACTTTACGTTATAATAAACTTTATTTACTAATAAACTACTTTATTTGTAATTTTTATGATAACTTTTTAGTTATCGTGCGAATGAAGCAATTTATTTCAACGTTTTGATCGCCGACTTCGTATGAAAAGTATCATCAAAGACTAAAGATTACGTAATATACAAAATCAGAATCGCAATACTGTATCTCAAGAAAATCCTAATACGAACCCTCCCATTGACGTACTTAAATATTCTATATTTATATTCTATATAATATATTGTATATTTATAATACTGTATATTCTTCGTGTAAAACCAGCTTAAGTAGAAAAGATTACAAGACCTGCTTTTACTCCTTAAAAAAAAGGAAAAACGAAACAATAAGACGAAATTATTTTAGCTTCGATATTACCAATGAATTGAAAAGAAAACCAAGGGCTCCTTGTGGCTTTAAAAAATAATCTTGAGAAATATCGTTTTGTAAAAATTTGTATAAAAAAATGAATCGACGTTGAAATTGATCAACATTAAAGATCCTTCGAATATGAGTTCGTTAAAAAATAATACATAATCTATACCTATCCATTTGTAAACATTTTTATAAAGAAATTAATTGATGTTGAGATTGATTAATGTGAAAAATTTTTCGAATTTGAGTTCGTTAAAGAATAACACGTTGCGAAGGAAGAATAAAGTAGTAAAGCATTTGAAAGTGGTAAGAAGGTTGGACCACATCTATACGGAAATTAACGTTCGTCAGTAGCAAAAGAGTACCGTGGAGAAAAGCCGAGGCGTGCTCGAGAGCCGCCATTGAATTAACTCCATTCACCAAATTGCTCTCGCATTATGCTGGATCACGTCTTAGATAACCTCCTGCTTCCTCTTCGACCTTTTTAAGACGACCCACTGATCCTTCTCTTCTTTCCTCCACCCTTTTTCTTTTTATTCTTCTCCGAAGTTTGTGATCATTCGTTTGCGATTGAAATTCGTATTATTGTCCTCTTCTGCAAATTATTACCGAATAAAAATTTTTGTTGAAATCGTTTTTAATTTATCGAAGTAATTTATTACATAAAAAAAAAAAAAAGGATCTTTGAAACATTCTCTCTGAATTATTTACTTTTGATATTAATTATTTGCGAATTATTTACTTTTGTTCAAAGAAGAGTCGAAAAATTCGAGGAATCATAATTGAACGATTATATTTCATTTTCGAGAGACAATATTATATATTTTTTTTCTTCCCTCGATCGAACGAATCTTTACTCATCGTGGACAAACGTTCGAAATACTATTTCTCCTTGGACAACAGATAGAATCCTTCGAGGGTTTTCCAACGTGACTTGACGAGAAGTTAGTGTTATTACCGTCATTGAGGGTGTCCGGAAATGTCTTTTATATACGGCCCTTAATTTACCCAAGAGCCTGGACGACGATTCTTCTACGATTTAGGGCTATTCATTCTTCGAATTACTCTTAAACAAAGATATAACGAATCTTTCTTTTTCTTAAGAGAGTAAAAGAATAGTCCAAGATCGTTCCCTAGATGGATCATAATTCTGTTCTATGTTGAATCATTTCTGTGAAGATAGAATTACAATCGTAAGATAATAAGAAAATGATCTTTAAGAAACATAGAAAAAATTATTATTTATACAACTCTATTCATAGTACAATAATGATGAAACAATTCAATGATCTCTGATCTATAGTATAATTAAATCCTTACTATAATTTTTTGTTGTTGTCACGAGTAGAAATCGTACACATAGTAATTACGATTGTAAAATGATAAGAAAATGATTAAAAAGATCGACAAAATTATTATTTATATAATTTTTTTCATAATTGTTAATTAATTCATAAAAATAATGGTAGTAATGATTTAACTATTAATTTTTTTATAATCTGATTTCGTTCAAGCTCGGGATAAAAAAATATCTCAGACAAAAGTTACTTGTTTTTTTTCTTTTATATAAAATATTTTCTCATTATAAAAAATGTAGTAAAAAAAGAAAAAAATAAAGTTGATTCGGCAATGATCTTGAATTTTTCACTAAATAAAAAACAATAAATGCCGTAATATTTCATCCTCGAAACCCGATAATTCTACATAATTTTTCTCACAAACACCATTCGAGATAAAAATGTTTATTTTATATTTTAAATACGAGCTATATATTATTAAAATATAATATTGTTACAACTTAGACTTTAAAAAACATTAAAAAATTTGTATACGAACTAATAAATAATTCTATAAAGATAAAATGTAATAAGATTTTTTGCAATAAAATATTTAGATATGCATAGATGATAAATTAGATATTTAGATATGCATAGATGATAGATTAGATATACATACATGACTTCAAAATTACATGACGTTATAAAGGGTTAACAAGAAAAACACCTCAAACTCAGATTATCGATTTTACCAAAATTGTAAGTATAGTATATTGATGTAAAAGTAACAAATGCTATTCATGAGACGATGTAATGATCAGCTGTTGACGAGAAATCATTTTTACATTACAATATTCATTTTTCTATTAACTCTAATTTTCTCTAATTTTTTTTTTCTAATTGCTAAATCATATTGACACCAGACGAATGATATACTTCCATTGTACTTACGTTAACAATCGAGTAATGCATCATATACCAATAGTACATTTTTTTGGTACAATTGATGACTCAAGACTTAAGTGTTGTTCTCGTAAATGATATTTAATTGATCATAACACGTAAAAGTACTTACCTCTTTTTCAATTTTATTCAACTTATTTCATTTATTATATTTAATGAGAACAATTGATTACCGACGTATCACTACTGAACTGATAGCATAGAAAATATTCGCAAACATATCTGATAATTTTATTAGTCAAATAAAACTTAACTAATAACATTATAACGGTATTCAATAAAAAAAAAAAAAAGTATACAAAAAAAAAGGACGTAACTTTACGTGACCGGCTGTTAAATTATAGAATGGAAAATTTCTATGTACTTTTACGTGACCGTTTGAAAAATGTGTTAATATAGTTCTTGCGTTTCGAATGGATCATGTAGAAAAGGGGAATTGTAATCAGGGAATTATAATAAAAAAAAGAAAAAAAAAAAAAGAATAAAGTAGACGAAAAGAATGATATTATTCGAATCTTTGTAA
Source organism: Vespula pensylvanica (assembly GCF_014466175.1). Taxonomy (NCBI): domain Eukaryota; kingdom Metazoa; phylum Arthropoda; class Insecta; order Hymenoptera; family Vespidae; genus Vespula; species Vespula pensylvanica. The sequence goes on from NC_057687.1 coordinate 1,101,110, forward strand.
GCTTCATTATACACTCAGGTTCATTGGTATAGCAAGTAGAAAGCGGATTATCGAACTTCTTACATTAACTCTAGTCGTACTACACTCTTACTTGCCATTAAGATAGCACCAATGTAGGCTCATAATGAAATCTAAATGATATCACTGCCGGAAGCGACACAAGCAAAAGGTAAACGCAGTAATCGTAAGGGCAGGTAACCAGTATACGACTGGCCCTTATCAAGGGCAACGTGTCGCGCATGTTCGACCTGGCTAGTCTTTATCTAACTAATTCTTAGCTTTTTCGCTTATTTATTAACCATTAAACCAAACGAAGAGTTTCAAAAACGTGAGATTTAAATTTAAACTATTTCAAATCTAGAATCCCCCTCTTTTCCTTTCTTGATTATTTCATCGATAGTTTCCGAATTAGTTTAACTCGATCTTGAAAAGATAGGATCTTTAAAAATATTTTTTGGTCATCATTCATGCCGACATTTTCTATTTGAAAATGAGGAAATAAATAAGGCTGTTGTTTTACTAGCAAAAAGAATTCGATATCGGATATTTCGTGAAAATCCATCGATCATAGCTCGTCCAAGCCACGTTTACCTGACATTCATCTCATCAGATGGTGGCTCGCACAACGACAGTTTCAAAAAGAGACACGGTGATGGTACCTCCGTCACCAACGAAACAAATAGAGTTTTTGATGACGTTGGTAGCTGGCTATCTGACTGCTCTGCTACACCTACGGAAAAGAACAAGAGAAATTTTTGCCGCATCGCACTCCGTCCGTACAATTAAATCGTGCAATCCCATCGTGTACCAAACGCGACCCAATTTACGATACTAAACGTGTGCGTGTATTTCCTACCCCTTCCCTCTGACAATTCATCTCTACGGTTCACCCTTTCGCCAATCGAGCGCGCCGACAATAGACGGCTTCGACTATCACGAATCAATTAACCGTAGTTGACGTAGCGAAACCAAAGCGTCATTATCGATGTGGGCTAATGTGTAACGTTTCTGAACGATGGATCGATACAGATGTTCGATTCGTTGTTTGTATTATAGAAAATTGTTATAGTTTTAATATAAATTAATGTACTGATCTGTGTACTCTTTTTTTTTTTTCTTTTGAAGAGGAAAAAGAAGGAAGAAGGGAAAAAGAAAATAATTGAATCTATCGTAGAGAAGGAAAGATTATATGTATGTAAAATATATATATATATATATATATGTACGTATGTATGTATATATGTAGTATATATGTAGTATTATAATTATTTGATATATATATTTCTTATACCCTTACATGATCTATATATCCACAGATTTACAATATCAACTCCTGTCAATAAAAATCTTTTTTTCCATCATCCTATTTCAAGATTTTAAGAAAAGAGTATCGAACGAGTCAGCATAGCAACCGTAAGAGAAAGGCCTGTGTAAGCTTCGTGTTACACGATTTCTTCTAACTTTGCCCGATAAGATTTATGCTCTCTTTCGGTTCTTCTGATTCAAAGTTGAATATACACACACACACACACACACACATACATACGTCTTATTCTTCGATAATCCCGATTGTTCTCTGTTTACCGACAATAAGACAATTCAATTTCACGCCTACGAGGATCGCGTTGGCTTCCTTCCGGAATTCGACGTTCCTTTCGATTCACGGTTAACCTGGAAGAGTAAGGAAACGACGAAGAGGAGATTGGGAGGGTAGGGAGGTGGTAGAGGAACCGAAGAGAAGAGTGAGTCTATGAAAGAGAGGATACGATTTCCACTGACCTAAATGCACGTATTCCAATGTTTGCTGTTTGTGGATAAGGCGAGACGGTGGTATAGAGAAAGTAAGAGAGTGATAGAGAGAGAGAGAGAGAGAGAGAGAGAGAGAGAGAGAGAGAGAGAGAGAGAGAAAGAGAGAGAGAGAGGATAAGATGTAGGTAGGTACACTCTGCAATCTGCATATCGATTTTTCCTGGAAAATGCATTATTCATGAGAAAATGGATCGTACACGTGGAAACAGGGTGATCCGTGAGATCGCGATACCTAGAGCTCATTTGAATCGGCGAGCGATCACCGAGACACGCCATCTTCTCGTTTTCTTTACGAAAGAGAAGATAAAGAATACTTTAAACAATGACCTTCGAACTCGGCCTTCCTAAAAGACTCACTTGCCTTTCAGCTTTTCTTTCCCTTTTCTAACACCTATCGATATCGATATAAATCAACGATATAAGATCTTTCGTATTCCACTTATTCTATGTTCTTTTCCCATTTTCTTCAACTTTTTTTCTTCTCTTTTTTTGTTGTTTTTCGAAATATATTCGGAACGAGGATAAAAATTTTTTGTGAAGAGATCACCGTGTAAAATTGTAAAGTTTAGTTTTCCGATTCAACGAATAATTTTACTTTCATCCAAATCGAGGAATAGCTGTATCAATCATCGCGTTTGCTCACCACTCTAAAGGTTCGACCTCGAATCAATAACTCTCTTCTATCTCTCTCTTCCTCTCTCTCTCTCTCTCTCTCTCTCTCTCTTTCTACATATATACATATACCTATACACATATATTATACATACATACATATATATACATGTATATATACATTACATATATATATGTATACATACATGTATATATGCATATATATATATATATATATATATATATATATAAACAAAAGTTTCTCTCATTTATCATGTATTCGAGACGAAACGCAAAGCGTTTTGAAAAAGCCAATCGATCATCCGGTCTCTCTATAAACGCACGTACCCTGTCAACGTTCATAAATTATCCAGGACGGAAGCTGTGTGTTGTCGCGGGTCACCCTCGTAGGCACGAAGTGAGACGAGCTACTAAAAGAAAATTGCAAGGGTTGGAGAAGGATAGAGAAGCAGAAAGTACTCCCAGTCCCGGAAGGTGTGAAAAAGAGAACGACGCATACTCGCAAAAATAAAAGAACGTCCGACGTCTCGACTACAACGATGACGACAGACCATTCGTTCTGAATGCGCTTTATTATCAGTATCATTTGTTATCTCTTTAAAAATGGTAATACCGGTGGGGTTCGAGGGTTGGAAAAAGAACGTGGACAGCGAGGATGACGAGCGAAATCATTTATCAAAAAAGTCTCGAGCCTCTTTCGAGCTATCTAATCCTAAAAAGTATTTTTAAACTCTTTTGTGTTGCTATATATGTATAAACTAATCATTAAACAAGTATATATATATATATATATATATATATATATATATATATAACTATTCATGTATAAAGCGACCCAAAAAATTAAGGATATAAATTTAAAAGAAGTATAAATTAAACATAAAGAAATATAAGTTAAACATAAAAAAAAGATTGAAGTAAGATTGAGATCTTATTAATATAAACTTTCATATATTCTTTTGCATTTATACATATTCGATCTTCAAATTTGTTATATTCACTTTCGTTAGATTTCATTTATTGATAATAAGTCGGACGAAAGTTGATTTAAAGATGACAAGATTACATCGATTAAATTAAAAATCGAATAGATTTTACGATTATTCAAAAGGTGTGCCGTTGATTTAAAAGTTCGAGTTTGGTGTGGCTCGGAAGAAGGAAAGATTGGATTAATGCAGAGGCGTCGTTCCTCTTTTGGATTCCCTGGAGTCGGTGAATGTACTAACCTCATTTCTCATCCAAGAAGATGGAACAACGTCGTAACATAGTAGTAAGCTAAAACGATAAGTACAGAAAGAGAAGGAGAAAGAAAAAGAGAGAGAGAGAGAGAGAGGAAGAGGAAGAGGTAGATAGATAGAGAGAGAGAGAGAGAGAGAGAGAGAGAGAGAGAGAGAGAGAGAGAGAGAGAGAAAGTAGAAGAGGAAAAGCGGGTGTGGCATGGAAGGATAGGCCAGCTGCGAGGTAATCTGTCAATTTATTATACGAGTCGAGACTCTTACTGGGTTAGCAGAGCGCGTATTCAGAGACCTGGTTATATTATCTCCTTCTCTCTTTCTCTCTCTCTCTCTCTCTCTCTGTTTCTCTTTTTCTCCCTCGAGAATTTTCCTCTTCGTATTTGTAGTAAACGGCTTAGTGGTCACGTACGTCCGATCATGTCTTAGAAGTCTAAAAGACATGAAACCTTTCCGAGTGACATGTTGTTGGAAATTGACTATGGAAAATATGACAAATTCTTTTTATAGAAAATGGGACATACGTACGTATTATATATATATATATATATATATATATATATCGATAGGTTCTTTGATTATTTTTAATATTAAAATATACATATAGATTGACGTTTATCGTTGTAACGTAAAATATCTAAGCCGGATATATATTTTTACATAAGAACAATAGAAGAAAATAGATAGTTCACGTTGTCCTAGTTTTCGTTAAATTCTATCGAGCGTTTAGTATGATCCTGAAGTCGAAAGGATGGTACAATCGGAGGAACGTATCCTTGGATTTTGTAACATACGTATTTATTGCTCTCGCAGATACAACGTTAATACTGTGAGCTACGATCTTCACATAGCTTGGCTTTCGCCATACGCTTTCCTCGGAACCTGGAAATATGATACATATATAACATACATACCTACATATGTATCTCGAGATGCCTCGGAAATATTTGATATTCGGTCACATTTTACGTTCGCTTCTGAGAAATGCCTAGAATTTTTCCTTCGTACCGATATGTTTGGTAAAACTTTTCGGGCTTGACCTACATATATATCCATAAGATCCATACAACCATAGATTCACCTATACAGAACTCACACCAGAACGAAGCGTATTTATTGTTCCGTTTCTCTTATCGAAAGTGTCGTTGAGAAAAGTGAATCGCTTCCTTCGAAGAGAGGTAATCGATTGCTCGAAAAATAAAAAGAAAGAGAAAGAAAGAGAGAGAGAGAGAGAGAGAGAGAGAGAGAGAGAGAAAGAGAAAGAAAGAAAAAGAGAGAAGTAAAGTAAAAGAGAAAATTTGAGTAGCTTTCCAAAGCAGAATTCTCGTACTACGTAGAGTCACGTGCAAATAAAGTGCTCAATTAATCGCTTGTCTGCAAGGAACGTATAATCGAATCAGTTCTCTACGATGTTAATAAACCTCGCCGAGACGAGACAAGAGTTACGTCACTTCGAACATCGACCGATTTCATAGCTCCTACGCGAATATGACAAAATTCGAAGGGTAGCCATGGAAATCCATTAAAGGGGAAGAGAGAGAAGAGAAAGAGAGAGAGAGAGAGAGAGAGAGAGAGAGAGAGAGAGAGAGAGAGAGAGAGAGAGAGTTATGGTGGGTAAGTAAGAAGCATTACGAGATGATATTAGACCTTTGTACCGTTTTCCCTTTCTCCTATGCCTATCTCCGATTCTATCCGCTTAATAGATTCAACGATATTATTGAATTAGTGTGGATGAACGAAACCCGGCAATTTTGTGGGCTTAACGGAGCCTTTACTCGAAGGAATATGCTTGGATCGGCTTTTCAAATGATCCATCATTTTAAATCATCCAATAAATTTTTCTTTCAGTATCTCAATCCTTATGAAACTATACATATTTATTTTTATTATCATTTTATTATTTTATTTATATTTTATTATTTATTTATAAAATTTTATATTTGTTCGAGATACAAAGTATTTTTGATATTTATCTATAAAATTACAAATGTTCGTGCGAGTGAAATCATGCCGATTATAGTAAGTTACATCGAATTAAAACAACAAGGATCAAACAGAATTTATCACTGTCTTATTTAATAGGAATTGAGGAATATAAATTATCTTTTAAAATGTATCTGTCTAATGAACGACAGACTTCGTTAAAATAGTCATGTTTTTACTTACGGAACATAATAAGTGTGATAAGTGAAACGAGTAATTAAATACAACAAGACGCTTAATTAGTACGTGGAAAATAAACACCCTTGAAACAAACGGTTTAAGTAATCGTTGTCGAGGTTGTATATGGAATATTATTTTTCTGATAAGAGAGAGATGAAAGATAACCGCATAGATGAATCTACCTGTACGCGAAGCGCAAAGTACCACTTCGTCATTTTCTTACGGTAACGGTTATGTTCCTGCAAAGTTTACCAGTTTCTCAACCCTTCTCTTTTTCTCTCTCTCTCTCTCTCTCTCTCTCTCTCTCTTTCTCTCTCTCTCTTTGTACTCGTATGCACTCTTGACCCTTTCTTAAATGCTCAACCTCTCTCGGCAAGAGTCAAGTTGTACGAGCTTCTACCGTGTAAAAAAGAAACGTGCCTCTCTTTGATAGAAATATACAGGTGTAAATGAGATAACATCAAAAACGAACAATAGTTTAGATATGTGCAATATTTATGTCAGTCTTTGAAAAAATTTTTTATTTCGTTTTTCGTATATTCGAAATATTTATTAATATATTGATTTTGTATTTAAATTAATTTTTTATATCAATATAAATTATATATTAATTTTTTATATAATATATAAAAAATATTTGTAAGTACATGTACTTATAAATATTTTTTACAAAATATTAATATAAATATCTTTTATAAATAAACTTATATAATAGTTTTTATAAATATACTTACTCATTGAAAATATTTTAATACATTTTCAACGAATAGAAAGGTATTTATAAGTATATTTATAAGTACGTGTACTTATAAATATTTTTTATAAATACATTTATATAATAGTTTTTATAAATATACTTATAAATACTTTTTTATTCATTGAAAATTTTTCATTGAAATGAAAAATTTTTCATTGAAAACAATTATTCATTGAAAGTTTTCTTTACGTAGAGACAAAGAAAGGACAAAAATTTTTATTATCTCATTGTCATCGGACGAAAGAAGATTTCGAGAAACAAAATGACGGAATCCCACGGGAGAACGGCTCGTGAGATTTCTGGATTTTCCGGCTGTCTTTTCGTTTCGAAAGATCCCTTCGACCCGTCACTTAATAATCTTTATCCTCTAATTCTACGGGATACGTAAAGTCGAGCGGTTAAGTCACTGGGATTAAGTTAGGAACAAGGCGAGTAAGAGGGAAACATCCTTTGCTTCTCTCACTCGTTCTTGTATCTTACCGTGTACCAAATCGAAGGAAACAAGATACGTATGTATCTAAGACGTTTAAACGAGATTACGTCGATCGATTAAACAAAATTTTTCAACGATCGAACAACGTGGATCGCCCAAAGCATTTTATTTCAAAATCGGAATCATCAATTAGAATTAATTTCTATCAAGAAAAAAAAAAAAAAAGAAAAAGAAAAAAGAAATTAAAATAATAAAATAGCTCTTATAAAAAGTTTAAAACCTTTCTCACTCGATCGTCTCCAACAATCGATATAAAGATTATCTCTAAGTAAAAAAAAAAAAAAAAAAAAAAAAGAAAAAATTCGTTCGGCGATCGCGCCTCGTACAAATTTTCATGACGTTTCAACAATATTTCACATTCCTCTCAAGCTAAAGCTTCCCGAGGATGAAGGAAATAATCGAAGAAGGAGAAGGAGAAGAAGAAGAAGAAGAAGAAGAAGAAGAAGAAGAAGAAGAAGAAGAAGAGAAGAAGAAATGGAGCCCGAAGAATCGACACGAACAGAACACGCCGTACTTATCTCTTTGGGAAAGCTGAAAAATCCTATCCTATCCTATTCTATCCAGAGGCTACGTAACGGATTGTCAATCTTCGTTCTATTCCCGAGGCGAGGAAGAAGAAAGAGAAAGAGAAAGAGAAAAGGAGAAATAGAGAGGTGGAGATTGAATGAAGAAGAAGATAGAACATTTATCTCAACATTATTCCCCTTTACGAAGGAGAAGAAGAACGGAGTCTTTCGAAAATCGCTTTAGGCTCGTCCTACGGTTTTCAGACTGCGTAAGCTTCTATCCGAGAAAGCGAAATCAGCACGGCTAATAATTACCACCCTTCGGAAGATTCTCTTCTTGCGTATTCGAAGAACGACGCGCACCCTTCTCTACCATCATTTCACGCGTGGCTAACCTGGCACCGCGTGATTTCGAATAGCTTTGAATCTTTTCTATCGAGAATGAAAGAGGGATAGAGAAGAAAAGAGAGAGAGAGAGAGAGAGAGAGAGAGAGAGAGAGAGAGAGAGAAAGTTCAAATTACGTTTCGTTCAATATCGACTGATTATTCAACTTCGAACTATTGAACTCAATGATTTTTATTATTTCAATAAAGTCACGTAAAATCTATTCGTCGTTTCTTTCTTTTAATAGAAAAATTAACAATTACTTTTCAGTCTTTGAACATTCTTTTTTCTATCGTTTCTTTCATTGCATATTCTTTGATTTTTGTTTCCTTTTTGTCTTTTTTTCCCTCGATATTGTCATTTGGTTTCGATAGAAAATTTCTTTGGTATATCAAATTCTAATTATTTTTTTTCTTTTTATTTGCCAAAGTAACGTTCTCTCTTTCTCTTTTTATATATATATATATATATATATATATATATATATATATATACATATATATTAATCGTTGTGTCGGCTAACATGGCTTCTTTTCCGCGCGTCGAAGAATTCGATGTTAGGGAGAATGATGGAAAACTTTCATTTCCCAAGGTATCCTGATGGAATAATTCACTTACACATCGGCTCAAGCCGGGAAAGAGCTAGGAGGCCCGAGTAGCTACTAACGGCCAGGGTATCCTTGAATTAAAGTGGGCGTACGAGCGTCCTTCTCCTACCGTCGGATGTGTCGAGTTATAAAAGATCGTTTCGGCTGGAGCCACCCTCAGATTGGCTATTAAAACCTTCCATACGAAATATCTCGAGATCGTGTTCGCCTCTGCGAAATCATCCCCTTAACTTCGACTACCAAGTCCGTGAAGGGTTGTTTCCAATTTTCCTAAATTACACGCACAACGATGCAACCATTACGTATATACGAACGTATACATACAAACGTGAGTATGACTATGACCGCTAAACTTCGTTTTCGGCCCTTCCTCTCGAACCGCGAATTAATGTTTTCGCCCTTCGCGTTACTCGCATTCAGTTTATCAAGCCAATGTAGGTACTTCGATCGAAGGAACGTTCATTTTATTGTTAGATCTAATCTTATTTGTTCTTTTTTTAAAAAAAAAAAGAAGAAAATAAAAAATAATCAAGTAATAGAAATGACGTAACTAAAAAAAGGTAAAAAAAGAAATAATAAATAAATAGAAATAATGAGATAATAGAAATTACATGCAAAATAATGTAAGAAAAAATAATAAATAAATAAAAATAATCAAGTAATAGAAATACGAATTTAAATCGTACATAAGAATAATAACATAGCGTAAAATAGTGTAAAAGAACGTAATATAGTGTACTTTAAAAAGCTATACAAGTATAACGTTGCTTTTAGAGAAATTTTATAGAACGAATCATATAATATATTGTTGGTTTGAATGAGTTAGAGTGGATATATATTGTAAATATGCTTTGGGATTAACTAAAGTGTTGGTATTAGTCTTATCGTGTAAAGGCATAAATGTGTGAGTAAACAATCGTTAAAATGTGATAGAGGAGAGGATTATCAAAATGTGGGTCGCGCTAAATATTGAAATATCAGAGTAGTTTATGTATCTATTAAAAGAGTTAGAAGAGTTTTACGAAAAAATTATTATTTTCAAAAGTAGGTCTCGACCTATACAAATTTGGAAAATCCTATGATAAAGAGTAAGAGCGATTTACTCGTGACGTAGAGTCGAATGGAATTGCATTATATCGCATAGTATACCGTTGCAAAAAGTAGTATAATATTATATTGTATAGTAAAGTATCGTACATATATATATATATAGTAACGTAAAGTTATATCAAGTGATATATAGAGAATGTGATGATAGACTACATTTTATTAGTATGAATAAATATATTTATATTTTTCTTTTTGATATTACTTAATAAACTTATATCATTCACTGACTTCTGTTATATAAGTATTATAGATTATGTACATACGAATATAATAATATGTATATAGAGTGTTCCCGAATTAAATGATCAAAATTGAAATATGAATTTATTGTATAAACATATATCTATATACATATATACACACACATACATATATATACATATATATATATATATTAAATATTACTTTATATATATATAGTTTACAAATTCAGATTTGATGGCTATCGCTGATCTAACAATAAAACTAATACCTCTATCCTGAATAAATACTATCACCAAAACGCAAATTTAATTGTTATAGATCGTTGGTCTCAGACCATCGATCGTTGGATTAATAATTAAAAATTGACACTTTCCTCAGCTGATTTGATTTTGCCAGCCAATCCACACATACACGGATGCTATTTCAATCGCATCTTTACTTATTATTAATAACAAAATATCTGCCATTCTTTACGTATAAAATATCGCCCCGTTCGTCGAATTCGTTCGCAGTTCGCTAAATCAATTACTAAATAATTACCGATTGATATTACCTCTTAAATTTTCCCCTATCACAGTATTGATCATTTACATTCTCCTCGCAAAAATATTCGAAAACAATCTCAAAAAACACTTTTCAAAAAGCCGATGATTTCGTATAAAAATAATACGCTGAATAAAGATGTAAGAAAAGGATTCAAAAAGATTCAAAAATTATACGAACCGTTTATTTTGAAAGTGATGCAAGTCCATTTGTTATTATCTCGAGCAAATTAAAAGTTAGTATATTAGTCAATTGAAAAATATAAATTAATTATGTCAAGTATAGCAATGTCTCTACTAATTCATTAATATGTAATTTGATTATATAAATTTCTGTTAAACGAAATTAACTAAAATAATATATATTTACAAACTGTAAATATACTTACAACATTTTCATGATTAGTCGATCGTAAAAATCATTTGATTTCAATTGTCAAAAATTAAATATCACTTAGAATATATTTTGCATCGATCCAATTTTGTTTATAAATAATAACAAAGAAACAAAATAGGAGTAGTATTTTTTTATTTTGAATGTTAATTACATTTATATATTATTCAACTTAATATAATGATTTCGTCGCCTATGTCTGTCGAAATTGGACTTATATCACTTTCATAATCGATAGCTATGCAATTTCTTTTATTGTTCAATTTTAAATTGAGCAAAGCATTCGCATTATTTAAGATATCAAAGATTAACTAAACACTTTACAATAAATTAATTACAAATCATACGATATCACATTAAAAAAAAAAAAAGAAAAAACTAACACCACTTACAAGATAAACGATCCATACTTGTATCGTGCGTTTGCTTGTAATCACGCTTCCTCCTCGAAATAAATCCAGCGTATCCGATAGGAGAACCGGAGACGTTGGTAGAACGAGCAGGCACTGCCGAAACAATCGAGTCAATTTCACGCTCGATTCATCGCTCGTCTCTTGCATACTTAATCAGGGTCGTCTTCATCGAGAAGCTAATTACATTTTTGTCGTGGAAGGCTCGGTGAGAAGGAAGAGGCGCGAAAGAGGAACCATGGAAGGGTGAGGCAAGAGAGAGGGTGAGTCGCCAAGGGGGGTTTCGATATTCTATCCCGTTGGATGCACGTCGTGGTAAGAAGCGGATCCTCATGAATACACTAATAGCACTAGGCCAACCTCCTCCGGGCTATGCTCTTCCATAACGACTACTACACGACGAAGCTTCTTAATGAGAGGAATATCAACGGTAGCTGCGACATTCCCTCGCGAAACTAGGCCGTTGCAAGACTTCTTCATCGATTTTTAAGAACGTCCGAGTCCCTTCGAGCCTTTTTTTCTTTTCTTTTCTTTTTTCTTTTCTTTTCTTTTTTTTTTCTTTTCTTTTCTTTTTTCCTGCCTCTCTCACTTCTTTCCTTCCTTTTCTTACGATGACCCCTTTTTTCTCTGTTCTTTTTCTCTCTCGCGCGTGTGCTCTCTGTCGGCGTGAAAGAATGACCCAAAATTATAGTAAATGGAAAACGTTCAAGTACAAATATAGAAATAAAATAATGAGAATCTGTTTGAATAAGTGAAATGAAAGGTTATTGTGATTAAAGTTTCATTGGAATTACGATTATATTTAATTTATTATAATTTTATTGAAAATCGTAAAACTGTATGGATAATTTATTTTCCAAGTGGGGTAAGTCGTTTTCTTTTTTTTTTTTTTTTTTGAAAAATGAAATATCACATAATTTGTGATTAATTTAATGTAAATTTGTTATTTAGAAATGGTTAATATTTAATATCTTAAAAAATGTCAATGCTTTGTTTAATTTAAAATTGATCAATAAAAGAAATTGCTTAGCGAATGATTATTAAGATTTAATTTCTTCGAAACAACGAAAAATAAACTTGTGTCATTTTCAAAATAAATGGTCTATATATATATATATATAAATATATAAAATTATTACTTTAATAATTTATCTTATTTATTTGATTTATTCTTATTTCAAATTATTTCAATGCAGCGTAACAGAAAATATATTATTTGATATTATTTGAAAGAGTCAGTGTTTTATAACTTCTAATTTATATATCTATATATACATACATAAATCCTTGAGGACTTAAGTGGATAATTTTTACGCCACGAACCACACAATCTCCGCTATCGATCAATTCTTTTTTCTCCAGTATTTGAGTTCATTATTATTCAATACTCCATACCAAATATAAATCTGTGCAACTCATAAGATTTTATCTTTACAACTTAATTGAATAGAATACGAATCATTCCTTAATCGATATAAAATACGGATACGTAGAATATAAATATTATATCTGTGATTGTTAGGAAAATCGTCGTATATTACACATATTCATTTTTATTCTTCTGAAATGAAAAACTCTGAATATCAATTCTTCTTATCAGCAACGTTTTCTTTTTAATACAAATATAAATATAAAAAATAGAAGATACAGAATCGACTATCTACGAATAAAAAAAAAAAAAAAGGAGAAAATGATAAAAGACCACATTTAACAGAAACAAAAGCCACGTAGTTCACGAGTTCACGAGACACGACGGGTAATATCAAACAGTGTGCATTATTTTCTTCTATTTTAATGGAACAGCTAAGTAGAGACGAGAGTGGCGACTCTTTTAGGCGACTCAGTTACCAACCTATGTTTGAGAATATTGTCCTTTTGGAAAGCATGTTTTGAAAAATAAAAGCGCGTTTTTCTCGGCGACTACATAAAATATTGTTCATTGAGATTGATCGTGCCAGAACTTGTACAGACCAGTATAACATTTTGTGAAATCAAAGCCTCGAGAGTAATGATTTTAACGAAAAACCGGATCGCCGCTTTACTTCCGATCGTTTTAGGTCATGCGTGACCCAGCGACGTTTTGCAAGAGGAACGAAAGGTATAAATCGTCTCTGACCTAACACGCTCTTGGTTCGTTCGTTCGCTCTAGAAAGAGGGTGAGAGAGAAAAAGAGAGAAAAAGAGAGAGAGAGAGAGAGAGAGAGAGAGAGAGAGAGAGAAAGAGAGAGAGAGAAGGTTTTCTTGACATGGTTTCACGCGATTCAGTGGCACGCTTTTACACGCGTTCTTGCATATCTCCAGAAACCGCACGTGTTACTCTTTTCTTATACACGAAAGCGAAAAAATAAAACAAGAGGAAAAAAGTGAGATTATCATCTAATCATTGCGACACCTTTGATCGCATAAAATCGCCTCTTTACCGTTTACTCGACTAAAACATGCCGAGGAAAAAAAGAGAAAAGTGGATTGGTTCGCCGTTTCATCGGACGAGCGTTAAAAGCAAAAGGAAAGAAAAAGAAAGGGAAAGAAGGAGAAAAGTGGAGGAAGCTCTCGGTGTAAGAGAAAGAGAGATAGAGATAGAGACAGACAGAGAGAGAGAGAGAGAGAGAGAGAGAGAGAGAGAGAGAGAGAGTGTGTGAGAGAGAGAAAGATAGGGAGAACTCAATTCCGGTGTAGGCGAATAGCCTATTAGAATCTGCCTCGCCTAACTTGGAATTAAGTAATCGCTGTTTGCATATTAATTGTTCATTATGACTCCGGGCAGCAGCCTCCGGTAAAGTTAGCGGGACGAGAAGAGCTTGCTCGGAAGTGCGTTCGATGCCCATAGTTGGCTACCAAGTCGATGGCTCGTTGCAACACGGGGGAAATTCGTGTAACGACACTCTATGCTCGCCTATAGCGATCATTCTCTCAGTCTCTTTCTCTCTCTTTCTCTCTCTCTGTCTGTCTTTCTATCTCTCTCTCTCTCTCTCTCTCTCTCTCTTTCTCTCTCTCTCTCTCTCTCTCTCTCTCTCTCTCTCTCTCTCTCTCTCTCTCTCTCTCTTTCTGTCTGTCTTTCTATCTCTATCTCTCTCTCTTTCTGTTTAGCTAGTTCTCATCATCCCTCGATCATTCTTGGATCCTCGATATTTTACCTGAAATCATTATATTCCCTACCTCTAGCAACAATTTTTATTTTTAAATTTCTTCGTTCCAGGCTATTTTAAAGGGAAAAAAGAACAGATTTTTAAATTCTTTAGAAATTAAAAAAAAATTTCTTTATGTCAAGCTGTTTCAGAAGAAAAGAGAGTAGATTTTTAAATTCGCGTTCTTTACGATTTGTTGTTGTTGTTGTTGTTGTTTTTTTTTTCGAATTTCTTTACTTCAAGCTATTTTAGAGGAAAAAAGAATAGATTTTTAAATTGGTATTCTTATTATTGAATGGCCGGAGAGAATCGATTAAATTTTCAAGCTATCTTCGTTTCCTTTTATTAATTATGTTAATTAATTCAGAATCGCTGATATATTGTATCTATCTAATTCAAAATAAATAGCGCAGAGAGGATCGTCGAATTCGTCATTGATGTTAGAATGACATCATAAGGGTGGATTAAAGTTTACCAAAGGGTGGCATTTTCAACGCCTGCTATGTCGTAAAATACTGTCGTCGTGCGTAATAACTTTCTCATTGAGAAACTTTATTTAATGCCCTTTATTCGACGCTTTCTTTACGATCTGAGAATATAAAGTGCGTTAGCCTAGCAATAATGTTGCCAACTCATAAAAGTTGATACACTCCCAATATTTCTCAGTACAAATTATCTTACAGTCCCTTTTCTCTCTCTCTCTCTCTCTCTCTCTCTCTCTCTCTCTCTCTCTCTCTCTATCTATCTATCTGTCTGTCTCTCTCTTTCGCTCTACTTCACTTTTCTCGTATCCTCTCTCGTTCATTCACACCCAGTGGTATATGAAACGATCGTAAAAAGCAGGAACTACCCTTCGCGGTCTTAGTTACTGGGCGGAGTAATCGCGATTTCTCGATGAACGTTTGAAACTTTCTAACTTTGTAATGTACATAGTTGACTATTTAAAGTTAACATCGGACATTTAGCTCGTTCATAGACGCATACATATATATTCTTATATATATATATATATATATAATACGTGTAGTATACCTACAGTATAATATATATGTAATATATAATATATTATAATATATTTTTTTTTCCCCATAAAATATACTTGTTTATTCATGAGCAAGTATTTTTTATTCAGATAATGTATGATATTATATATATATATATAATATATGATATAATTAAGATAATTATATATAAGTTTTACATGTAAGTCTATTTATATCTATATATATATATATTTATATAAACATTTCTTTCCCATAAAACTTCGCATATTTATTCACGAACAACTACTTTTTATTCAGATAGTGAACCCAATCAATCTACGTAATTTTATATCGTGTCAACATTTATAAAGAAAGAATTTTTATCAAGAATATTATTTATGTTCATTAAAATGCACAAAGCTCTAATCATAATTTAACCTAAACTAAATCGCGTTATGTATTCTAAACGATTTTAAATCACTCGTATACAGATCACCTTGTTGACATTTCTTATCGGCCAATAGTAACGCCAACACGATTATCTTAAAATGGCACCTTTTTTACGACGCCTTTACTCTTCTACCCTCGATCTTGCGGGATAGCAGATCGGCCTCGTTCGCAAGACGAAACTGCGATGGAGGCATGCCAATGCTCGTAAAACCGTGCCTTGTATTCCGCGAATCGCATCCATTTCTCTTTCCTTCTTTCTCACTTGGCTACGTATTACAAATTCAAGAATCGACTTTATGACGCCAAGGATCGCACAGACGAATATTCACCCGACGATATCATCGCTCTCCTCGTATTTCTCTCCTGGGCCTTCTTTACGTTCAAGTTAACATCATGGGAACGTTATCTTTGAGAAAAGGATATTATTCTAGATATACCGAGCAAGGTTGTAACTTCGGTGAATAGTCAAATTGCATAAGGGGGGTCTAAGTTTAGTGTGCGTTACCTGCATATAACCTGCAATGTATTTGTCCCTTTCCAACGAACGAGGCTTATCGAATATTATACCGAATAAAGCAGATAAGTCGGACGGAGGGAAGAAGAGTGAGGGAGAGAGGGAAAGTACAAAAAAGAAAAAAAAAAAAGAAAAAGAAAGAAGAGGGAGGATCTATCGCGTTAAGGCAAAACGCCAGCAGGACGTTTTCCATGAAGGAAGCTCGAAAAGGAAGAAGAAGGATTCGCAAGAAAAGAAAAAAGAGAAAAAGAGGAAGAGAGAGAGAGAGAGAGAGAGAGAGAGAGAAAGAGAGAAGGAATGACCCGACACGACGTAGAAGACATAACGCATCGCTCGGAGCGACGCATACGGGCCGATTCGCAAAAAGTATCCGGGCTTTGGCGATACGGCCCCGAAGGCGCCTTGATTCTCGCACATGCGAGACGCCAAGGACGTTGAATCGACGTTGGCTCGATCTTTTCTCATTCTCTTCCTCTCACCCTCACCTCCTTTCCTTCATTCCTCTCTTCTCCTCAACCCCTTCCACCTTTATTCCTTATATCCTTTAGCTTTTCTCAGGGTTGCTTTAGAATCGATGGTTGCTCTGCAGGAATGCCTTCGTGAACCTTCAAATTTATGCGACGATGGGTAATAACGGATCTATTTTATGATTTTGGCAAACCGAGATCACTTACAAATATTACATAACTCTTGTCGTTGATCCTTTGTGATCACCAGTCGAGCGATTTTTTTCCAACTGATTTTCTTTCTCTTTTTACTTTTTCTTTCTTTCTTTTTTTTTTCAGTCACGAGTTTCAACGATTCCTTATCGTGGTTTTATCCTCGTTGAAATCTTTTTCTTATTTCTGTGCGATTTTTATTTAACGAATAATCGGTGTTCATTGTTTTAGTTGAATTTAATAAATTGATATTGAAATTTTATGATTGTAAAATAAAATTTTTAATGAATTATATGGATTAAGATATAGATTAAATGATAAATAGATGGAAGAAGATATATTGATTAAATAAAGAATGAACGAATTTTAGCAACGATCAAGGAACCTCTTTGTTGTTTAATGAAATTTTCTACGCATGCTATATCTCTTATACGTATAGAAATATTACAAATAATGTAACAAGAATAATATAACAGAAATATAACAAGATCTATACATCATTATCTTTCTACATCATAGATACATCGAGATGTATCTACATCAAACATTTCGGATACATCTCGATAATAT
>NC_057687.1:1118755-1120335 GCF_014466175.1 Vespula pensylvanica
ATATTGCTATTATAAAATAAAATCTTCGAAAATAATCACGATATATTCGTTATTCTTATTCTTGTATCAGATGAAATAAAAATGAACGAATTTTAACAACGATCAAGAAGCATCTTCGTCCATGATTGTTGTTGAGCGAAATTAACCACGCACGCTTTATATCTATAGAAATGTTACAAATAATAAACAATATCTATACACTATTATTTTCTATCAAACATTTCAGATACGTTTCAATAATATTGAGAGAAACTTTGAAATGGAAAAGATTAAATGATAGTACCAAGATGAATTCACGTACGTACATCTGGCGTCGATACTACTTTTCCTCTTGGAGAATACATTCGTTGGTTTATACCGAGAAGAGAAAGAGAAGAAGAGAAAGAGAGAAAGAGAGAAAAAACACATACTCGTGGAAACGAGTGCTTGCGGTCGAGCTGTGCAATCAGATAGTGTCCAGTGTATGTCAACCCCCTCCTGCCGAATATAAATTACGCAATTTGTATAAAGAGCAGGAATGTCTGGCGTCGTCGTCGAGCTTCTATCTTTCTCTCACTATCTCTCTCTCTCTCTCTCTCTCTCTTTCTCTCTCTCTCTTTCTCTCTTTCTCTCTTTCTCTCTTTCTCTCTCTCTCTCTATCTCTATCTCTCTCTTTCTTTCACAGTCTTTTTCGTTCTTTTTCTTTCCTGCAAACAGAAATGTGCATAAATATAGAGAGAAGCAACGACAAGCGTAACGCTAATGCGTTTAGTCTGGCTACGTTCTGGTAATGTTCGCGTTCCTCCGCGTCTCTTTTTCCCTCCAAAATTTTTTCCTCGAAACAAGCCAATGGAAATGGAATGACGGACGAACGAGACCGAATGGCGAAGGAGTAGAAAATGGTAGAGAAAAAGATAGAAATAATTCTAACGTTCTCGTTTGTAAAATTATTCTAACAAAATTGTTATCTTCTATAAGTATTCGAACGACCTTGTCTACTATCGTTCGTTATATATAACAAATAAATTTAGTTCTTTACACACACACACACACACACAAATCAATTTATAAGAAATAGAAACAAAATTCGTTTCAATAATTCTCCAACGTACATACATACATTTCCGAGGGAAATTCTATCAAAAATATAAATCAATAAATTAGCGTAAACGTTACATATTAATATTAATCGATTGATTGTCCAAGGGAGAGGGTGAGAATACTATAGGGTCAAATTCATTATGCAAGTAACCCTGAGAGAGAGAGAGAGAGAGAGAGAGAGAAAGAGAGAGAGAGAGAGAGAAATGGTTAGATGGACCCGCATTGAAGTCCGTCAGCTAGGCTAGCTCGTAATAGACAGTGTGTATGCAAATTAGTCGACCCGAGTAGCACATAGGGGTTAATACTTAGCACGTGATGGGGCGGGAAGACGATGAGTAGTAGAACGATCGCGTTTAACTTCAATGTCTAGCGTTAGAAGCAGCCGACAATGAACTGTTCGTGAAATTCGATGTTGCGTCACGACAAACGACAACGACAATGATAACACATTCGTCCTATATACCTCTCTCTCCCTCCCTCTCTCTCTTTCTCTCTCTCTC
>NC_057687.1:1120435-1123000 GCF_014466175.1 Vespula pensylvanica
TCTCTCTCTCTCTCTCTCTCTCTCTCTCTCTCTCTCTTTCTCTCTATCTTTCTATCTTTCTCTCTTTCTCTCTCGTAGCAAAATCCTCGGTGGTCCTTCCGTAAAGATCGAGACCCTACGATGAAAAGACGGCGAAGAGGAGATTACTCTAGGTAGTCTCGTTAATGTACGGACTAAATTAAGCCTGGGAACTCGTTTTAATGTTCTTCTTGTTCCTGAGACCTCTTGAGAAAGTAAACTCTCGTTGAACGTGAAAGCGTATCTTGTGCGATTCGTAATAGGGTACACGGTTAGGAATATACTCGATAAAAGTCTTCTTAAAGGGAGAGTAAGTATTCGATATTAATTAATAAAGGTATTTATCTGTATTTTATTTTTATTTTAGTATAGAAACGTGTTGTAGAAAATTTTCTATTACTCGTATTTTCTACCCGACGTCTTTTCTTTTTTTTTAGACTATTTAGTTCGATTAAATAGAGGAGATTATAAATTATATTTAATAGGAAGTCGAAAAAAACGCGTGGAGTATATAACGAAAGGCTTAAGAAACGTCGTGGATAATAATCGAAGATACTGTTAAGAACTCGTTACGCGTTGAAAAGGATGAATTCTCTGAGAGCTTGAAGAATTCCCAGATCGTAAATAACGCTTCGAGAGCTATTTCTTTTCTTGAAGCTTCTCTTCTTTCTTTCTTTCTTTCTTTTTCTTTCTTTCTTTCTCTCCACTTTCGTCCTTTTTCCTTTGAAGATCGATAAGAAAGGGAAGGGAAAGACCAAGGCTATCTTTTCTGTACGTAATTAGAAAGCGAATCGGTTCTTTTAATCGGGAGCTTCGTTTCATTTCGCTGATAACGTTCGTTGTAGCTTGCAAGGGTATTCTCAGCAGAAACTAAACGATCTATGTATATACAATATATACAAATTACATAGATACATGTAAATCACATAACTCGATCAGCCTTACTTACTTTGAATATCATACTAATTCGAAATTGAAAGATTAATTTTTATAAAATTACTTTATACGTTACGATCGATCCGTAAAAATTTCTAATAAACTACGAGAATAAAGAAAACGATTATTCCACAGTTTGTTACTACTAGTAATTGTTTTAATAATTAACAGTAATTAATGGCGAGGCGATTAATTTTTAATCCACTGCATTGTATGCTTTATTCTGTATATCAATCATATACAAACACGTAGTATCCATAAATAATGTGTATATATATATATTTATTATATAAATACTTATATATCTACGATACTACATACATATGTATATTCAACGCATCGTTGCGGATCCATCGATAACGAGAATTTGGATTTCTGAACGAACGAAAAAACAATGTCATCAATCATCTGCCTGTCCTTCTTTTGTCCGACGCTCGTCGTTGCGGCAGCTTTCGTTGAAACAACCAATGAAAAATGACCTACCGGCAATTATGAGCGGCTCCGATGAGGAAAATTTTATGTGGGGAAAGCAAGATGGAAAATATATACGCGATATGGTATAGCTAGCCTAACCTTTCCCATGGTCAATCCCTGCTTCACTGAGAAAGAGTGAAATCGCGTGACGAACGACATCGCTCTATTTTCATTTTAATCTATATCATCGTTTCGCGGTTGAATCTGATTATCGATAGACTTTTAACGTGAAAGATTAACCGAAATCACTCTCGTTATGATCAAGGAAAATTATGGAATTATTATGAAGTATTCGATCATATAAAGTCATCTTTTTATTCGATCTAAAATCAATTGATTGTTCTCTCTTTACGAGATTTAAATTTATCTCGATATCAAAATTAATTCCAACATTTTTAAACCATCTGTTTAATTATTTATACCGATGATTATTTATTTGCGCATTGATAGAATTAAATAATGTTTCAAATATGTATCTGTTCTTCTCTTTCTCTCTCTTTCTCTTCGGTTTTTTTTTTTGCTTCTTTTAAATTCTTTTTTTTTAATTATATATTGTATCTTCGATTTAATTTAATTATATAATTTAATTGTCTATGATACAAGGAATTATTTTACTCTTGGCTTTTTCTTCGTTTATATAGGTTGCAAACTCGAGTTTTATGTAATGGACAAATTCAATTACACGGTAAACATCGACAGAATCAAGACATTCAATTTTAGGTAAACTCGCTTTTCCTATATCGTCTTACAACCACAATGGAAGATAATTTGATGCTTCCTTCCTACCATTTCACTTCACTATAGAGATTCAGAGAGAACTAATATACGACATTGCAAACGAGGAACGTGAATCAATATTTTGGATATTTGAGTTTGTTGTATAAACAACAAGGAATAAAAGAAAGAGAGAGAGAGAGAGAGAGAGAGAGAGAGAGAAAGAGAGAGAAAGAAATATTACCTACAATATAAAATCGAAATAACAACAAATAGTACACACTAACAGACTTTGAAAGAGAACGTAATGACTTTCGAGTAACTTTCTTTGATAGACAAAATCACGAATTTGTAGATATTTATCGATTTATGTAAAGAAACATTTGTATTACAAGATTGATAATATATATCGTTAATTCATGA
>NC_057687.1:1123100-1123212 GCF_014466175.1 Vespula pensylvanica
TAAAGAAACATTTGTATTGCGAGATTTATAATATATATCGATAATTCATGATTCTATTCTTCGAATGAAACTTTCAATAATTTTCGATCTATATATTCTTTTTGTTAATTAC
>NC_057687.1:1123459-1128640 GCF_014466175.1 Vespula pensylvanica
TTCCGAATGAATTTCTTTGATAAACAAAATCACAAATTTGTAGATATTTATCGATTTATGTAAAGAAACATTTGTATTACAAGATTTATAATATATATCGTTAATTCATGATTTCATCCTTCGAATGAAACTTTCAATAATTTTCGATCTATATATTCTTTTTGTTAATTACGAATCCAACGATATTCAAAGAACGTGATAACTTCCGAATGAATTTCTTTGATAAACAAAATCACAAATTTATAGATATTTATCGACTCATGTAAAGAAACATTTGTATTGCGAGATTTATAATATATATCGATAATTCATGATTCCATTCTTCGAATGAAACTTTCATGAATATTCCAACTAACTCGATCTATATTTTCTTTTTGCTAATTACGAATTCAACAATATTCGTTTTAACGGATTCGAATGGCGGAGGCAGTAGAGATCTAGCAGGGCGTCGACGAGCGCGTCGATTTATTTCCACGAGCGTTCCACGAGCTCGACAGATCGATCGACAGATACCGAGACCGCAGTTTTTCACCGTTTGAATAAGGAAGGTTTGCTTTGCACTCGATCCAATCTGACCCATCGACGCAGGTATCGGTACTTGATAACTCTCTTTTCCTCTCTCTCTCTCTCTCTCTCTTCCTCTTCATACTCGTATTACGAGGATGGTGAACTTTTTCGTCAATAAACGAGCGTGCTTCCATTTACTCGTTACTTCATCATCGGAGTTCCTACTTTTCTGTTCGGAAATTCGATTTACACTGCTACTCAAAAAATGCAGCCAAGAGAGAGAGAAAGAGAGAGAGAGAGCAGCTCATTCGGTTGCTGGGTTCATGCTCATCAATGACGAGCTCATATCGTAAGTTATCGTTGACTACGTAGCTCAATAAATCCAAAGCTCAAAGTTGATGAGAGAACACTTTACACAACGTCATTCGTTTCGCTATATCACCATCCTGCGACCAATCACTTCATTTTATTCCTTCGATTCCTCCTCCTCCTCCTCCTCTTCTTCCTCCTCCTCCTTCTCCTCTTCTTCTTCCTTCCTCTTCTCTTTTCTATCCTTCTTCTCATTTTTACTCGTACGGCAACGTACTTTTAATACAACCTGGTTAATTGGATTTCCCCGTTCGTTTTCAAGTTAGATTTTCGCGTTATTATGTTCTTCAGGGAAGTTCGTAACCGTATGCGTTCGGTCTATTCGTGCTACTTTTGAAATAAAATTTCAAACAGATTCTGACGAGGCCAAATGCAAATCGAGATTATTACGAGTCGATATCGAATAGGTTTTGTGTACATAACTAAAGAAAAAAAATATATATATATATATATATATATATATATATATATGTCGGACATACTTTATAGATAAAGTATAATTAATTAATGAATTATACGAAAGTGTTAGAAGTGAATAATATTGATCGAAGATATAATGGACTATTTTGGTGAATATCGAATAAAAACGAAAGAAATCAATGTTTCAATAGTCAGTTCGGAGAGTTCGTGATTATTCCTCGTAAATAAAATCATTAATAATATCTTCGCAATGTTCAAAGTTGAAACGTATATCGAAACGATGAGAAACAGAAATGAGAAAAGTCCGATTCCATTGGAAAGCAGAACGAGTTTGTTTGGTCGGGGTTTCCGCACAGGCAGCTATTGTACAACGTAGGGCAAAGTGTGTATCGTATATCGCTGACTTCGGGTCGTGAAGGATTTTATCGTTATGAATTTAATATTCATACAAACAAACCCTCGAGCTGTGGCATTCAGAGAGGAACACACGAGGATGTAACAGGGCAATGTGTACGGTCATGGAAGGGTGGTACTTAGAGGGTTGAAAGAAGGGTGCCACGTAGTACTCGAGTGCACTACTATTCTCTCTTTCTCTGTCTCTTTCTCTCTTTCCTACTCTTTGGTTATCGGTAATTCAATAAAAACGAGGGAGATGCGGCTGAAATTTAATATCCAGTGCCATTAAAAGTCTCTGGGATTGTTTTCAGTTAGTTATAAATTCAAAGTTGACTGAGAAAAGCAAGACAAGAAGATTGTTGGACTTCCGATCGTCTCTCTGTCCATTCATTCATTTCGTATGATTTCGAATATTTGGAATTAAAGTTAACGAGAGGGAACAGCTGTTTCTGGGTCGTGTCGAAATATTCTGGAATCATGAAAGCCACTAAAAAGGATGAGACAAAGGGTACCGTATATTTCTGCATTACCGACTAAACTCAGCCTGAGTGTTTACCTCGTGGGAATCTGGCAAACCGCCGATTTATCCCTTGCGGTGTAGACGCATTCGTACTTATCGTTATTAATTAGTGGAAAGTGTCCGCTGTGGGTTCTGGACGAAGCTTGAATTTTCGCCATAGCAAATCCGCTTTTGCGACCCTTCTCTGAGTTCGAACCTAACTACCATACCACTCGTAAAAATACTTCACCTAAGGGACTGGAAAGGAGGGGTAGAAGGAGACAGATAGAGAGAGACAGAGATAGATAGGGAGAGATAGATTGAGAGGAGAGAGAAAGAGAGGGAAGGAGTCTCTTTGGATTTTATTAAAAGACGATCTTTTCCGAGCCGTCGAAAATAATTTGATATATAATTTGGAAGGTTTTGCAAAAGCCACTAGAGTAGAAACCTTCCCAGTCTTTCGGCAATAACAGTAGATCTGCCTAACGAGCCTCTAAATAAGAGAAAGTAATTTCATGTATTTATGCGTGAATTACGGTACAAACGGGGATATCTCCGGAGGCAATTAACGCCGACTTCGTAAAACGAACACCTCTGTAGTAAACTCGAGGAAAATGCCGTTGGTAACATTCCTGTATTTACGCACACACACATTTATATGTATACACATCTTACATGTACATTCGTACGGTCGTTTAGCCCTTAGAAACAACCAAAAGACTTTTGCATTTCTAACGAAAGCAACTAATTGCTTGCCTTCTTCGTTCCCTTCGGAAAATGAATATAAATCGTAATTAAGTTGAAAAATATCATTTAAGAATCATCGAGAAAAGAATCGTTTCGATCGTAATATTAAATCTATTAGAGGCAACGTTCGATTCGTCGGTCCGACTGCATCGTCGACAGTAAATCTCTGTAGTTCTGTACAAGTTCGTTGACTCGCCGAGAGAAGGATGATATGCCGAACTCTCGCAACAAGACCCGTGAAATCCAGGATCTCGGAAGTCTCCCCTGCTCGGATTAAGAACACCCGGCTGTTCTCAGCGCTGGCTAGTTCGCGTCGCGCGACGAGAGGATTAATACGTCGGAATGACGTGCGCGTTAACCCTTAAACACATTCTACTGCAAGACAATCTTAAGATCTTCGGATATATCTGTATAAAGGAGATTTCATTATCCGTTTTAATGATATCTTAAATTTTCTCATATCTCCATTGGTAATATAAAATAATTATATTTTTCGTCAGAAGAAAATCTTCGATCAATTGTGAAAGTGTTAAAGAAAGGTGTGATAAATAATTAAATATTAATCTTAAATAAATTCAATAATTAAATAATAAATATTAGATATCAATCTTTATGATATCTATATCGATGTTCAGTAAATTAATATTTAATAAGTTTGTTGTTTAACGATCAAATATTTATATTTTTCGTCAGAAGAAAATCTTCGATCAAAAAATATTCGATCAATTGTGAAAGTGTTAGAGAAAAGTGAACGCACTTGATAAATAATTAAATATTAATCTTAAATAAATTCAATAATTAAATAATAAATATTAGATATCAATCTTTATGATATCTATATCGATGTTTAGTAAATTAATATTTAATAAGTTTGTTGTTTAACGATCAAATATTTATATTTTTCGTCAGAAGAAAATCTTCAATCAATTGTGAAAGTGTTAAAGAAAAGTGAACGCACTTGATAAATAATTAAATATTAATCTTAAATAAATTCATTAATTAAATAATAAATATTAGATATCAATCTTTATGATATCTATATCGATGTTTAGTAAATTAATATTTAATAAGTTTGTAGTTTAACGATCAAATATTTACATTTTCCAGAGTCAGAAGAAAATCTTCGATCAAAAAATATTCGATCAATTGTGAAAGTGTTAGAAAAAAGTGAACACACTTGATAAATAATGAAATATTAATCTTACAATAATAAATATTAAACATTAATCCTTAAGATATCTATATCGATGTTCAGTGAATTAATATTTCATAAATTAGTAGCTTAACGATTTAAATAATGGTTCAAGGATTATCGTTAAAAAAAAAAAAAAAAACAAAAAAAGAAAAAGAAGATAAAAAAGAAAAGAAAAATAATCGTAACGTTGGAGAAAAAATGTAAGATCAAAGTATGACTCAAAGTGATTTATCGAATATTCCACCTATCCGAAAGGAGCTAGTCAAGAGGCAAATGAAGAATATTCAAAAAAGAAAAAAGAAGAACCACCGGTGGACCAACGAAACAGCTTTTAATTACTGCAGCTTGATACATTACAACGTTTCCTGGCTCTCTTCGTTTGGAATAGTTATTAGCTACTCGTCGACCTTCCCCTACTCATTCGTTATTCCACTTGGCTATCAAAACTATCGAGTTTACTCTATCTCCCCCCCTCTCTCTCTCTCTCTCACTTTTGAAAAATAGCAATTGCCGTAACTTCGCTAAAAGTCAGAGAACCATAAAAGCCAACTCATTCGATTATATCCTCGCGAGACGATGATAAAAAGAGCATTGTCTCTCTCCCCGTTTGTTCCTTTTTCATCGAACAAGCTCGAACAAACAAAATCAGGGAGGAAATTTGTTGAGACAAGAGGGAAGATATAATTGGCTCGATGAGCGGATTGGTCGGTCGCGTGGGCCATGGTCAACATCGAATTACGTAATAACCACTCGGTCGAAGACTCCTATGTCGTCGAGTACGAATAGGAATAGGTGGGAGTGAGAGGGTAAAGGGGTTTGGAATAATTTGCAGGGCCAACAACCTACGTGCAACTGCGTGGAAGTCGAGCCATTTCGGGGTAGTTGACAAGGGGTCCCGGCAGCACGTCCCTTTGCCAGCACGACGACGGAAGATTTAAAACTAGCGCGACTTGCTAATGACCATTAACTGCTTGTCCTACGCTCCACCAACTCAACGGGCGCACGCTCGGTTCTCTCTCTCTCTCTCTCTCTCTCTCTCTCTCTCTCT
>NC_057687.1:1128709-1141353 GCF_014466175.1 Vespula pensylvanica
TCTCTCTCTCTCTCTCTCTCTCTCTCTCTCGCTCTTGTTTTCTCTAGAGGCCTCCCACGCGCGTGGCGCGGCACCATCGAGCCGGCAGCTAACCCCCGCGAGATTTATGCACCGGATGTGACTCGACTCCCCGTGGTTTATGGCTTTCCAGTGTTGCTCCGAGCAACACACGTACAAAATGTAGGTGCAATACCATGGCAGCTTTGCGAGAGTATTGTCTCTACTACTCTCTGCCCTCGGCGATTTTGTCTTTAATGCTAGTAGCGAATGTCTCAGCTCGAGATTCGACCTGCCTGTTCCGTTTCTCCCGAAACCAGAAGCGTTTTATCTATCTAGGAAAAAATCGTTCCTTCGCTGGGTAGGACTTTTTTTTTCTTTTTTTTTTTTTTCTTCTTCTTTTTTTTATGGTGTTCGACAAATCTACAAACGAATGAGTTTCATATTGATCGTATAATGGAAATAGTATTAGATTGCATCGTATTTATATCTGTTCTGTAATATTTTTCGAAAGATAATAATAATTCCTCGTCGTTAATCGGGATCATTGTATATGTGTGTTTTATAATTGGTTATTCGTTAAAAAAATCGTTCAGGGAAAAGAACATTTTGCCGTCGAAATATCTAAAATAAATAATCGTAAGAGGGAAAGAAATGGAAAGTTGGATTTTCTAATCTGATTATCCACTTTTATTCGTTTCTATTATCACTATCAATATTATTCTTGTACATTAATGGACGGACGACGTCGCAAGTATCGTATGTGATGCAAACGAACCCTGAAACCACTTGCTATGCTTCTCCTAAAATCATCCCTCTCAATATCATCGATGATACTCGACCATATGCGAGAATATTCACCGTATGATACACTCTGTGTGTGTATATATGAACTCGGAGAACAAATATATACCTATGTAGCTACCTACCATATTGCTATTAGAATATCCCTTCCAGACAACATAATCGATGTTTGGAAAACCGTAAACTTGGAAACGACGTGCATCTTTCTCGGCACTTACACTCGGCCCAATGTGATTTTAGCGAGAGAAGCCGTCTAGAAGAGACATCGACGAGAATCGACGAAGCTTCTCCTATGCGTACCTATACCCTCGGGTAAAACTCTCTTGCTTCTCAACGACGAAGACGACGACGACGACGACGACGACAATAACGTAGACGTAGAGAGAGAGAGAGAGAGAGAGAGAGAGAGAGAGAGAGAGAGAGAGAGAGGAAGAATGGAAGAGGGAAGGTTAACTCCGACTTAAAGGCTGTTCGGTACTCTCTCGGGGATGGCGAGGTCGTTGTCGAAGACGGGGCAAGTCTTGAGTTGAAGAGAGAGAGAGAGAGAGAAGTAGAGGGGAGAGAAGAGGAAAGGATCGAAGATGTGCGACCATCGTAATATCACAGGCAATTTCCTGAAGGAATTTGATCGGTTCCTATATCGCTGAGAATATTTTTCCTCTTCATTTATTTTTCGAAACGTCTCGCGAAGCTGCTACGAAGGATCTTCCTCGTTGGTGCATGCATACATACATAGACTTGCATAGATATTACGCCGGAACACGAACTTGCTCATCCTTAGCATAAGTGTAAAGATGTGTTCGTGCCGAATATGAGCTATACAGGTACTTATCTACTACTTCTAAAACGATCAGAATTTCCCTTCCAATAAATCCCTTCGTCGTCTTATATTAACGTTGTCGTGAAAAATTATCGAGCAAAGAAAAAAAAAAAAAGAAAACAAAAAGAAGAAAGAAGAGAAGAAAAGAAATAGAATTACAATCCTCCGACTCGAACAATCTTTATCCTGTCATTATCAGTTAGATAACTAATACGATCTAAGATGTTTATTATATTTGATCGTGGATCGTGGATCGTGTAGAAATTTAAACATGACCGAAGGAATCGATTTAGAATCGATATAGAATGAAATCGTAGTTATCGCGAAGTACGGCATACAACCGCACGTAATGGTTGCATCGGAAAACATTTCAATACCTATAGAAATACCGGAAACGATATCCTCGTCTTGCTAAAGCTGTCACTCCAGAAAAGGATGCAAAAAAAGCAAGATAGAGGGAAGCGAAGAAAGAGAGAGAGAGAGAGAGAGAGAGAGAGAGAGACGATACGTGCGCTTGCGGGTAAAGAATTTTACATTCCCCGACTGCAAACGCGCGTTTGATACGACGTTGTTGCTTCCTCGGAATGTCGTTGTCTCTTTCGCTTTCTCTTTTCTACCTTCTCTTGATACACACTCGAGCGCGCACGACCCTCGACTAGGAATGTAGGAAAATGTTTCCATGGATGTGCCATCGGGACTTGGCTTTGTATCGAATCGTAAATGCGAAGAGCCGCAACGACGCACGCCTTTCTTCTTTTCTGGCAAACCCCTTTCCTCTAACCCCTGTTGAACCTTTTCTTACCAGTCCTCGTCTACCTAGATCGGCATATTTGCTCACCGAGACTTTGTACTCTGCGAATCTTCGTACTCCGTAAATTCGAGATATCTCGCGTGCGTACGCGGCATCCGATCGAGTTGGTCTAGAAACACAAGAAAAATCCATGAACGTAGTACTATTGTTGTCTATGGTAAAATCGTAAAAGCACATGGTTATATTATCTGATCTTTTGAGAGCTCGAATTCTCTGTGTTTTTTCTTTTTTCTTTTCCTTGTTCTTCTTTCTCTCTTTCTATCTTTCTCTCTAGCTCCATTTTTTTCTTCATTTCTTTCTTTCTTTCTCTTTCTCGGTTCTTCCTTCTCCTCTTTCTCCTTTCCTCATCTCGTGTATTTTTGTTTAGACCAATTCGGTCACGTACACAGCAGCACGAACTTTGAAAATACGCAAAGAACGTTGCACTTCCGGACTTTTTCCTTATGCGAGAACGATGCAAGAATAGTATACTCGTTCCTTTTGTATCTCCGATCTCTCTCTTGTTACAGATCGATTCTCTTTCGTCCTTTCTTCCAAAGCGATGTTTCTACGATATAAATATTTACTTTTCTTCCCTTCCCAAAATTCAAAATCAATAACAGCCATAAGATCTATTTTTGTTTAATCACGACTTCCAACTATCCGATTAAATCACAGTTTCTCGATCAAACTTTTATTATATTTACGATTATTATTACAGTCTTTTAATCAAATGGATATAGTAGGCAATCGTGTCACGAGTTTTCGATATCTTGGAAATCGAGAAATATCTTTGTAAGATAAAACGAGATGACCGTTCACGTTAGTCCTAATCACACGAGTTGTATCATAGTACGAGTAGAACATCCAGAATGTTACTCTGTAGTCTCACAAGCGTCCCTCAGCGAATCACCTGATTTTCTCTTTCCTTTCTCCAGGGACGAAGTGCACATAACACGGATATCAATGTTTGCGGTAGCACTAACTAGCGGAGTATATTTGTCCTACGGATACGAAGTAGTATATCCGGAGTAGTCCAGCGATGTGTGCAAGGAGGAACTCGTTCGTTTTGAGTTAGTATGGAGAGATAGAGAAAGAGAGAAAAAGAGAAAGAGAAAGAGAGAGAGAGAGAGAGAGAGAGACAGCAAGAAACGTAGGGGTGTGAGAGAGAAAAGTGTTTTATGCTTTTCGAGCTGTTTGAATAGCTCCTCGTCTAGGGTTATATCGCGTGACGTGCACGAGATACTCTAAATACACGTATCCGTGTGGCTGGTTAGCTTCTTCTTCTTCTCCTTTTTGGCCCTTATTCATCCCTCGCAATTGCCTTCACTTCCAGGAGATTTCAGCTCGAGTAAAGTACATCCCTGTGAGCTTAAAAAATCTCTCTCTCTCTCTCTCTCCTTCTTTCTTTATCTTTCTCTCTCTTTCTCTCTCTCTCTCTTTCTTTCTCTCTCTCTCTCTCTCTCTCTCTCTCTCTCTCTCTTTCTTTCTTCTTCTATACAGTAGGATATCAAAGATAGCTACAGCATCGGTGAGAAGTTTTCGAGTTATTCGTGTATTTTACTGATAGGTACTTATTTCATGATAGGTACTCGAACATCTCGATACTGATTCATGAAGAGTAATTAACTTTCGCAAAGTTTTATTTATCAATTTTAAAAATGAAAAATGTTCTTTCAGGATGTAGCAACGATGGATAGATACGTATGTCACTTGTTGATGATATGGAATTTTTCGAAAGTAATTACTCGAACTTCGGACAAAATTAATAGAACGTATGTGTGCGTGTATGCGTGTGCATATGTGTATGTATGAGATAGAAAAAGAGAGAGAAAGAGAAAGAGAGAGAGAGAGAGAGAGAGAGAAGGAGAGAGAGAAGGAGAGAGTATGAAGAAGAGAAGGAGCTGCAGCAGTGCAGCTTAATTCACTCTCTCGGCGTCCGTCATTAAGCGAGCTCTGCATGCCGTGCGCACCTTCGCCGCGGCATCGGCGAATTACTGTTGTTAGCGTCCTTATTAAACGCGACAAGCCACGTCGGACGTTTCATGCCATTAAACACGTGAAAGATCATGGCTTCGAGCTTGAGAAGAGAGTCATCCGAAAGTCGAGAGGAAAAGAGAAAGTGAATAAAAGAGATAATAAGAGACAGGGAGAAAGAGAAAGAAAGTAAAAGAGAGTAAGAGGACAAAAATGAGTAAGAGAGAGAGAGAGAGAGAGTAAAAGAGAAAGAAAGAGAGAGAAAAGCAAAAAAAAAAAGAAAAAGAGAGAGCAAGAGAGAGAGAGTAATAAGAGAAAAAAATGGGTAAGAGAGAGTAAGAAGAAAAATATGAGTAAAAGAAAGTAAGAGAGAGAGAGAGAGAGAGAGAGAGAGAGAGAGAGAGAGAGAGAGAAGAGAGTGAAAGAAAAAGAATAAAAGAGAGAGAAAGAGAAAGAGAGATTACGAAAATTCTTCTTGAAAATAGTATTGCTTTTAGAATGGTATAAAAGTAAGGGTTGAAGATAAGTGGTGGGGGGTTGAAAAGTAGGGGTGAAACGGGGGTAGGTAACCGATGATAGACCGTCGAGAGTGAACATAAGCCTTTTGGATCCATCCACCCTTCTTCGTTTGGCGTCTTTCTGTCCGTAAATACTGGCACGTGTAAACCACCACTAACATCCCTACCACCGTCCCTAGTCAACCCCTTTCAGGCTGCTCGCGTCGACTACCTAGCCCCGCAAGGCTTTTTGGATCTACTCCTGCTTCTGGTTCTGCTTCTGCTTCTACTTCTGCTTCTACTACTACTGCTGTTGCTACTACTACTGCTGCTGTTTACCGGCACAATATTTACTCGCGACTTATAACCATCGACTGTTAAGCCGCGTGTAAAACCCTTACTCGATACCCCGAAGATGTATGCGCTTACATCGTACACCTTTTCTCTCTTTCTATCAATCTATAGCTCTCTCAATCTTTCTTAGTCTAATTTTATCGCTTACACGTTCTCACCCTGACTTTTAATTAATCAATTAATTTATTTTTCTCGTTCGATCTCGTTCGACCATCGATCTTTATGATGGATTATCTTCTTTGGTTTATATTCGCGACTTGGAAAAATCAAACTGAGACAAGTTTCACGAAATACGAAAGAGTATGAACATAAAAAGAGGAAAGGAAAATAAGTAAATAATCGTTGAGAGATAAATAGAAATAAA
Source organism: Vespula pensylvanica (assembly GCF_014466175.1). Taxonomy (NCBI): domain Eukaryota; kingdom Metazoa; phylum Arthropoda; class Insecta; order Hymenoptera; family Vespidae; genus Vespula; species Vespula pensylvanica. The sequence continues at coordinate 1,134,313 of NC_057687.1, forward strand.
AATAATAACACGGTATCGCGTGGGTCAGTGATACCGACTGCATATCCATAAAATTAAATTAATGACTACTTATCCATAAAATTAAATTGTCCGTAAAATTTACGAGCGAGTTGATTAATTCGGATAAAGTAATGAACGTAGAGCTTATGCTTCAAACTCGGTGGATATTCAACGAATATGTTAAAAGAAAGTATTTCGAGAAAAGAACATACATACATACATACATATACATATACATATACATATATACATACAACAAAAGATAAGTATTGAAATTCGAAATTCTTCTTAGCTCACTAAGAATTCCACGTGAATGCTCGATCCAAAAGGATCTTTTTGATCTTCGATTGCAGTTAATTTCTCTTTTCTATTTTCCATCAGGATGGCGAAGCATTTCGAAAGATCAGAGAGGGTCAGAGAGGGCCACACGTTTTATCTCTTGCCGTCTATCCCTCGGTACGGCTCGCACGAGTCGAGCTACGTAGAGTAGGGGAAAATAAAAAGCTTCTCTCTTTTACGATTATAGAGCTCGTAGTCGACGGCGACGTAAGCCTCAAGCGGCGTGCGCGTACAAAGCGTCCCTCTCGTAGTTTACAGATAGCGCCGAGTTATTTGTGGTGGCTTCGTCTCTCCGTCGAATGCAAAGAGGAATCACGAACAAACGAGTTCCTTTCCTTCCTTCTCCATCTTTCTCTGTCTCTATCTCTTTCTGTGTACCATATGTCTTTCTCTCTCTTTCTCTTTCTCTCTCTCTCTCTTTCTCTTTCTCTCTCTCTTTCTCTTTCTTTCGTTCTCTTTTTCCGTGTAGCATACGTATTTCTTTTTCTTTCTCTCTTTGTTCTATACGTGTATCTCTCCCTTTCTCTTTCTCTCTCTTTCTCTTACACTCTTTTTCTCGTTTCCTTTCACTCTCTTTTTATCTCTTCGTTTCTTTTTTTTCCCACCCTTTCCTCTCTTTCTACCCTTCTCATTCTATTTTTCTTTCCTTCTCTTTCTCATTCTCTTTCTTCTGCGTTCAGCAGTCAACCGATTGTCTACGACAAACGGTGGATTAACGAATCGAGCTCTCGCGATTCTTTTCCTCGGTCCTTTCGTATGCAGATTCCTGGATCCACTTACCGCGCATTTTGGGTCGTAATTTATGGTATAACTCGTCTCGCAAGACGTCTGTCTCGTAAAAGTCGCCCGATGCCGTTCGTCTCGGATTTCGAGTTCCTTTTGTGCAGTCGCGGTTAGAATAAAGGATATAAATTTCGCCGAAAGAAAAAGGGTAAAACTCGCCTCACTGATTGGATGCACGCGCGCGCTCACGTACTTACTAAAAAACATTATATAGACGATCTCGTTTGCTCGTAAATTTCTTTGTTGAACGAAAATCTTCTTCGATGGATCGTACGATCCTTCTTTTATCAAATTTTAATCGTCATTACGCGAATTTCGTAAGTGAAGTTTCGCAAACTTTTGTCTTAATGTATATCATAAAGTATTAACGAAAAATATCATGTTAGAAGAGATCATTCGATACGAAAGTTCTTCCAAGTTTCCAACTATAAAAGTTTATTATTCTCTCTCTCTCTCTCTCTCTCTCTCTCTCTCTCTCTCTCTCTCGCTTTCGCTCTTTTAATTTTTTCTATTTGTTCTTCGATCCACGTCGGAATTGTGGACTTGAATCGATACCGAAGGGAGTTGTAACGAAACAATATCCTATTCTTTCTTTCTTTCTTTCTTTCTCACTCACTCCTCTTCATTCTTTCTAATCGAACAATCCGCGTTACATTTTTCATGCCGTTGCACATGTCAAGAACGGTCGCGTTATATGTTGCATTTAATTGTGCACCGTATTTGCTGATATGATTGCTGGGATAAACAGTCGGTATAAAACGAAGAGAAGTAGAAAGGAGAAAAAGAGAGAGAGAGAGAGAAAGATAGATAGACAGATAGATAGAAAAAGAAAAAAAGAGAGAAAGAGACAGATAGATATGCGGAGAAGGAAAAGAAGCCTTTTCGCAGCTGGCATAGTCTGCTAGCCGTGGTCACGTGCCTTCGTCAAATACAAGCATCCCCTAAACACGTTCATCTCGGCTTACTGCTTTTCATTTATCCGGATCTCTCTCTAACTCCCAACCACCTCCAACCCTCTCTTTTTCTCCTTTTCCACTACGAATACGTATATAGAACGTATGAGTAAGCGTACTTGTCGTGTATATATTTGTGTGTTGTTGTTAGTTCGTATACTAATATGCACTTGTATACGTTTATGCATTCGTATGCGTATTACGATCGTATGTATATATGTCTATTTGTGTATGCTGTGTGTTGTGTATATATGTGTATGTATGTTCGTGTATATATGCGTATGTATGTTCCCGTATATGTGTGTGTGTGTGTATATGTGTATGTGTATGTATGCCTGCGTTCGCGCATTTTCCTCGGTCTCATTTTGTTTCCACCCTTCATTCTTCTCATGTCGCGTATGAGCCACCCCGATTCGACAGATGTCACGAGAAGACAAACACGCTTGGACGGACCTGTCAGCGCGTCCCGATGTCGGTTGGTAATCGTAATTAGTACCCTAATCTGCGGAAGCGTGCAGAACATTTGACGACAGGCTGCTGCTTTCCAAAAGCTTGCGATATTAATTTTCTCTTTCGATTACGAACTAGAGTTAATCCTGCGTATTAAATTACGATCATTCGATATCGTGAGGTCGAAATGTTTTTATTTTCTTATATATCTCGCTCGTGACACTTGTACTAATCGAACATTTCGAGATATAAATCTTTCGATATAGTAATCTTCATTTAAGAAATTGATGCGAATCTTGATCTAAGAAATTTCATAAGTTTTTCGTTTGTTTCAAGGATAATAATAAGAATGATAATAATAAGTTATAATAAGTATTTGTAACGATACGGAAGTAGTAATCAATTTTTGGAATGATCTTTGCGCGACTAATAATCAACAAATGTTTGAAGTAAAAAACGTTGGTAAATATTTAGAAGATATTTAGAGAACTTCGAACGAAACTTAATGTCCTTATCAAAGATATTTAAATGATTGTGATATTTTATCGATCGAACAGTGAAAAAAGAATATATAAAAAGTAGCACATTTTTAATTGCTTGTTCTTTCGTTTAAAGAAAACTATCGACGTTATTCTTGCATCTACGAAATGCCAATATCTCACAGCGATATTGAGACGATCGTAGTAGTCGCTAACATTTCCTTCCTTTCGGAATATTGAGATCGGAATATTGATGTATCAAGCGTTATACAACTTTGAGTTCCACACTCTTTTTCTCTCTCTCTCTTTAAAAACATTTTACTTGAGAAACGAAAGTCGATGGTTGTTTGAATGATCGACGTGCTAATAACTGCTTTACAAATTTCTACGTAGTATTTGCTAGTAAATATTGAAAAAAAATTCGAATTGTTTTATAAACGAAGGGAAATATCTGTTGAACGAGAGAATTAGAAAGAGAGAGAGAGAGAGAGAGAGAGAGGCAAAAAGTTATCACAGTTATTAAAAATTCATAATGTAATATAATTTTCTAGATTATCAACTTTCTTCAAAATTGTTCTCTTTGTAATACAATATTGCTTTAACAATTAATTTATACATTTTTTAAATTTTCTCTATATTTTTATTAATCGATTATATCCAACGAATGATTCCCTTTTCTCTCCACTTCGTTTATCAGATAATTCTCTTCATTTTCAACAATTTTCATTTATTTACTATTATTCAAAGATCGCTTGTTTTTTTTTTCTCAAAAGAATAAAAAATTCATTGCTACGGATCTAATTCGTTGACATTTGATTTTTCTTAATCCTTGCGATCGGATAAATAAATATTTCGTTGAAATTCGATCTATATTAATTTCTTTTCTTTTTTCTTTTTATATATATATATATATATATATATATATATATATATATTTCTTTTAACAAGTCGATTCTAATCGTGCAATTTCATTCAATGTGTAATCTGCAATCCAATTTTAAGTTAAATGAAAAAGAGATACCTAGATAGATAGAGAAATGTACGAAGAGACTCAGAAATAGAATTCTCAGAATCTAGAGCGTTCTATACTCCGAGAATCTGTCCAAGATCTAGGTAGGATCTCTTACCGGGTTCTGTCTGTCGAGATGCTTCGAACTCGTTGGAGAGGGATGGGGTTAGAGGGTTAGAGACAGCACAATGCGCGCGGGTAGATCGCGAGACATTGTCACCCACCCTCGTGGCATCCTTCTCCTCCTCTTCTCCTATGCCGAAATCCTCAAGGCCGCCTCTTTGTTTCTACCTTCTCGAGCGTGTGAAAATTCCAACGTGGAAGATGCGTTCGAAGCACGAAAGGGTCGTTGAAGATGTTCAGGAAGCATTCTACCATGCAAATTATTCGAAATCGAGGACATTTCCGGAAATGCATTATCCTGTTTTCCTTTCTATTCTTGAAATCCTTCGATTATAAGAATTAAATATTAAAGAAGGAAATTACAAAATTTATACTATTCATTTTTAAAATGGAATGAATTTTATTGAAAAGTAGAACGTTCTCGTTTTTGTATGTAGAGTCTACAAAATTCGAACAGTAAGAAGAAGTTCAATATTTTTTTAATCGATGTTCTTTTATTCTTATTCTTATATATTAATATCAATGATATTAATAAAGATTAGAATATTGATCAGATAAAATAATTTATGTTATGAGAAATGATTTCAAAGTAAGTTTTGAGATTTTATATTTCTTTTTTTTTTCAATGATTTTAATAAAAATTAGAATATTGATCAAATGAAATAATTTATATTATGGAAAATGATTTCGTATGTAAGATTTGAAATTTTATATTTTTTCTTTCAATGATATTAATAAAGATTAGAATATTGATCGAATGAAATAATCTATATTATGAGAAACGATTTCCAAGTAACATTTGACATTTTATATATATATTTTTTTTAATGATTTTAATAGTAATTAGAATATTGATCGGATGAAATAATCTATATTATGAAAAATGATCGTCCGTAAGATTAAAAACTTTATATCTTTTTTTTTCAATGATATTAATAAAGATTAGAATTTTGATCAGATAAAATAATTTATATTATGAGAAATGATTTCGAAGTAAGATTTGAGATTTTATATATTTTCTTTTTCAATGATTTTAATAATAATTAGAATATTGATCAGATGAAATAATCTATATTATGAAAAATGATTTCGAAGTAAGATTTGAAATTTTATATACTTTTTTTTTAACGATATTAATAAAAATTAGAATACTACAAATATCGATTAAGACGACATAATTTATATCATGAAAAATGATTTCCTACGTAAGATTAAAAATGTTCTATTTTTTTTTTTTCAATGGTATTAATAAAGATTAGAATATTGATCAGATAAAATAATTTATATTATGAGAAATGATTTCGAAGTAAGATTTGAGATTTTATATATTTTCTTTTTTCAACGATATTAATAAAGATTAGAATATTACGAATATCGATCAAGACGAAATAATCTATATCATGAAAAATGATTTCGACGTATGATTTGAAATCGCACGTGCAGTGTAATCCTTAGGTAAGTCGCCTAATCCCTAGATTCTAAGTAATGCCAGTAATAAGTAGAGTGAGTGAAAAAGAGGGTAAACGAAGGGATATTTCATTAATCCCATGCAGTGAATGTAAGAAACTTGAACGGATCCCCTTTCTAGTTCCTAACAATACGGCATCGAATTACCGCTTCGTAAAGTTGTATTGAACCTAATCACGTGCATAGAAAACGTTCCTAATGACGTTGCAAAGTTCCTTCAACAACAAATCTACTCTAATGTTCATGATCCACTCGAAAATATTCTTAAGCGAACGATTAACAACGCGTTCGAGGGTCCGACGAGAAGTCGGTTCTAATCATCAAGGAAACGAATTTACTAGACGGAGGCGTGGCCAGTGTTCGAAAATCGGAACGGTGAGAGTGGTTGGTAACACTATGGGGCCAATCGTTGGAGTTAAAGAGCTGAAAAGCGTTAGCTCGAAGGAAGGAAAAGAAACTCATTGCTTTCTCTCTCTTTCTCTTTCTCTTTCTCTTCTGCTTTCTTTTTCTCTCTGTCTCTGTTACTCACTTATGAAGAGTGGTAAACGCACACTAGCATTGAGAACACACGAATGATGAAGAAAGAAGAAGAGTGTAAGAAGGGGTGCTTTTCGAAGAGAGAAAAGAGATAAGCTGGGATCTCAGAACTTAGGAACGAGTTGGCGTTGAGGGAGAAGGCAATGAGCATCGAGGGAAATCTTCCGAAATAAGAGGAGTCAGAACTAAGAGAGCGAGAGAGTGAAAGAAAGAGAGAGAGAGAGAAGGAAAGAGAAGCGGCTGTTCGACGAGCTTCCGCGTCCGGTTACACCGCAAACCCGATAGCCCAGTGCTCTTCTTGAGTAGCCGACTTCCTCTAACATCGAGAAATCCGTCTCATTTCGACCTCAGAAGCCTCGAAACATCCTAGGATAGAACTGAAGCTGCAAGAACTCACTCTAAATTCGACCGGGTTGCGTCTTCCCGACCGTAGATATTGCTTCCAAAATAGTTCTTTTATTTTTTTTTCCTCCTTATCCCTCCCCCTTATTCTCCCACCCATTTCCCATCTCACTTTCTCACTTTCTCCGAATCTTCCATCGTATCCGACTTACTTCTTTCTTTGCTTTTCTTGAATATCGCAGAGACATTTCGATTCGAGCGAGCTAATGTCGCTGCCATCTTTAAATTCGTTCTCGAAAATGGTTCGGTTCGTTCTTAACGGGTGATCTTTTTTTATCGATAGAGATTCTTTCGAATTCTTTTTTTTTTTTCCTTTTTTCTTTTTTGTATAATTATGTAAATCGTTCTCTTGAAAAATCGAATGAATAGAGAAATTCGATTTTCGTATTGTTATATCGATGTTACGTTGAGAATTTACATGCTGCGACAAAGTGAACGCATTTTTTGGGACTTTCGCGTTTATTACACATTATACGATGTTTTTCTTGTAAAATTTGTA
>NC_057687.1:1141453-1157154 GCF_014466175.1 Vespula pensylvanica
TAACCATTAGGTATCTCTAATGCGACATTGAAAACGATACGCGTACTCGTTTTACTCGTTGCTGTAAAATATTTTCCGTTGAAAAGGTATCGCGATTCGTTGAATGTATTTCATGTTGTTACAGAGTATGAGTGGTTCTTTCGAATGGTTATGTCCTCGTGATCGCCAATTTCGTTTGGAGTATCATCAATTGACACCGTTAGCACATCTATCGTTGTGAGCGTTGAAAAAGTGGCTGGGCAACGTAGTAGGTAACGAAGTGTAATAACGTTATTTGAGTGCGAACGGATTACATAACGAAGCGCCTATTGAATGGATAGTTCGACCACGATAATACCTGCGTGACCTGCTCTCTCTTTCTCTCTCTCTCTCTCTCTCTCTCTCTCTCTGTCTTTTTTTTCTCTCTCTTTCTTTCTCTCTTTTTCTCTTTCTTTTTCTTTTTAATAAAATTCTTATTACGTCCTTCATTTTCACTTAATTTTTCTTACGATACACGATTCTCTGTTACATGTCTTTCACTTTGTTCGACTCTTGAAATCTTCTTTTTATTTATAATAGTTATAGATCCATCAAGATCTCAAATATTTATAACCAATATGAAATCGATTTATCATTCAATAAATTAAATAAAATGTATTTTGTATTTAAATAACACGTGTTCGATCATAAATTAATAATCTTTCTGTTTACTCATTATTTGCAATAAAAAAATAGATCATTCTTTTTTCCAAATGATTACACGTCTATGTATGCAAACTCATCGCGTAATATAACTCGTCAAAAACTACGATTTCTTTTTCTTCTAATCTTGTTCGAATAAAGTTCTTTATACTTGTTAATGATGTATCGAAAAAAAATATATATATATATATGGGAAAAAATGAAAACGAGAAAAAAGGTATCCCATCCGACTTTATAAAGACAAGAAACAGATTTCTTGACTCGTCCAATTTTCTTGTTCTCTTTTTTTTTTTTAGAAACGAAGATTTGTAAAAATCGAAGATACCTTTTTCACATCCCTTGGTAACGATGTTTCCCAAGGGAGAGATAGGGTGGAGAATAGAACGTCGCGAGGGGCACGGCGAAATATCGACACTGTGAAATTCAATGGGTTGATTTATGATGACCATAAGTCATCAGTAACATCACGCACTCCTCCATGTATGTAGCGCTCGTTCAACCACCATATCCCGAAGTATCCAATCCCCTTTTTACAAATTCATCGAGACACGTTTCTTGTCGATACTAGGACAATCGTCGATTTTTAGTTAATGACTTTCGTTTAAACATTTTTTGTAAGTTTGAAAATCAATTGGAACAACGAATGAACTATTTTTTCGCAAATAACAAATATTAATTTATTAACGAATACGTACAATGTAAATATATTTTACTTAATTATATATTTACATTGAGGTATGTATTCTATATTCTATTTAAAATATATTTTATTATTATTTATATTTAACTATATAATATATATTATATATATTTAATTGTATAAATATGTTTTATTTAAAATATGTCTTATTTAACTTATTCAATGGTAAATCGATTTAATATAGGGTATAAATATTTGAGATCTTGATCGATCTATAACTACTATAAATAAATAAATAAATAAAAAAAAAAAAAACAGATTTAAAGAATCGAACGAAGCTGTCAGACGTGTAATAGAAGTTCGTGTATTCGATGTTTGTATTTGTAAACGTGTAATCAATTGGAAGAAAAAATAAATTATTTTTTAACAAATAACGAATAAACAGAAAGCTTATTAATTTATGAAGGAACATGTGTTATTTAAATGCAAAATACATTTTATTTAACTTGTTCAATGGTAAATCGATTTTATTTGGATATAAATATTTGAGATCTTGATCGATCTATAACTACTATAAATAAAAAAAAAACAGATTTAAAGAATCGAACGAAGCTGTCAGACGTGTAGCAGAAAGTCATGTATGCGGTGAGTTTTCGAACCGGTCGTAAGAGAAACGCGAGATGTCGTGACCCATGAAGCGTGGGCCGTATCACTTTGACGACGATCTATCGTGACCGATCGAGGCGATGGAAAACTAGATAGAAGCGGATATATTGCCGCTTCTCACCGGACGAACAGACCGTTCTTCGTGTTTTACGACGGACTTGTATGCTTTACGGAAGACTATTATTGTAGTCGACGTTACATCGTGAGCTTTGCTTTGACACGCTAAACACGCTAAACTCTTAGTTCTTCATAGATCATTCTTCAGATAATTAAATTAATCGAATTATTTAAATATGAATGATTCAATCAATAATATATAATATAAATAAAATAATATATAATATATATATATATTTATAAATAATATAATAAAACAATAATATGTAATATATATATATATATAAAATTTAATCAATAATATATAATTAATTATATATAAATAAATAATATTAAAAGTAATTAATTCATTATAATAAAACGGTACTTATTTATAAGTCAATTCAATATATTATACAAGATCACTCCTCCATTTTTGGTATATTTAATCATTCCTTCTATAATGTATATTATCTACAATCTAACTATATATATTATCCATTATTATCAAATAGTAGTCTGATAATACCGCATCGATAACCCCCAAAGTTCACATGGGACTACCTCTTTGTATTATATATCATACCAAGGACACCTGGTACCATTCTTTAGTTCCTGGACTTTATTGTTCATTCTAAATTTTTAAAACATTGTTTTACAACTCGTTCATAGATTTTGTTTACCGTACGTAAAGCTTATGAATAATTTTTTCAAAAAACATAACAGTTTTTCATATTAATATCAGCTTATTAATGAAGTCAACTCTTTTCGTTTTAACATAGTATAGATCATTTCAATTAAACTAAGATCGTTAATAAAAATCTCTTGGTATCCTCAAGTTAAAACTTAGAGCTTTCTAAACTCTTCACGTATTCGACTAAAATATTCTTTTTTTATTTTCGTCTCAGCCAACACCAAAGACATTCTGCATTCTGCATTCTGCATTCTCGTTTCTTTTGTTGCATAGATTTAGAACACTTAAGGCATTCGTGATTCGACATTTAAAAAACACTTGCTGTTCTAACCATTCGAGACATTTATCTTATAACTGAAGAAATATTTAACCTAGATAAATTATTAAAGCGAAGAAAAATCTATACTTTTGTATTCACTTATCGACGATTAAATAGCTAGAAAGCTCGATTAAAAAACGAAATTATGTGTAATCGGATAATATTAAATTTGTTAAAACGAAATGAAAATGGAAAATAGAAAATTACGATATCGGAGATTATCGTTTTATTTAAAAATCAATTCGTTAAAAGCATCATTACCAGACATTACACGGTTTGTTAGAAAAGAAATAGATATACATAGATATCGTATAATCTCATTGGTTTTTTTTACAAGCGAAGTCTCAAAGAACTCGTGCAAGTAGATATTGCGTGCATTACCATGTGCATCCATGATATCCGCCTATTATGCTAAGCCGATTGTATTCAATCAGTGCACTAACGAGTAAATTAGAGCGCGCAGCAATAAACCGTGGGGGCATTGAGGGCTTTGGTCTCTGCTTTTAATAGAGCCGACATTGAAAGATAGAGAGAGAAAGTGATAAAGAGAGAGAGAGAGAGAGAGAGAGAGAGAGAGAGAGAGAGAGAGAGAAAGATAGCATTACGATCGTACCGAAGGGATTTCATTTTATCACGGCTGTGAATTTGAACGCCTTTCGTTTCGAAATCGATACCCAGTTTCTTTTTCAAGATCTCAAATCTCAAAGATAGTGTTAATTAACTAGAAAATTTTCGAAGAGTTAGAAACAATGTAAACGATATCTCGAAGGGTCTCGTAAATTCAAGCGATCGTTATCGAAGGTTTCTCGAAAGAAAAAGAAAGAATAATGCAATAACGAAGTCTCACGCGATTATTTCGAAATAGCGGCGACCTTCGAGGCACGAAAGCGACTACACACCATTCTTCTTTTTTCTTTCTTCGAACTATCGACTCGATCGCAACTCGTAAAGAGAATAAGAGAAAGAAAGAAAGAAAGAAAGAAAGAAGGAAGGAAGAGGAAGAAAAAGAAGAAGAATAAAGAATTCTAAGTATTCTTTTGGTGGCTCGATATACCTCAGTACTTATCGACTACGCTCGTCGTAATAATTTATACAATTAGCCCGGCACGTTGACAGCTTTGCAAGAGGAGGCAGACGCAAGAGTGTATATAAATTAAATTATCAAAGCCAGCTATCCCGGGCTGTGGTTAGTTGCGTTTTGTTGTCCTTCGTGATGCACACGAGAACCAGCGTAAAGGGTAAATAAGCACACGATAGGCGCATTCTACGCGTTCCTACGAGTAGTATATATATTTGTATATATATATATATATATATATATATGTATGTATGTATGTATACACGAATAGAAGTAAGTGTACGTGTACATACGAATGTGTATAAACTACTGCGACGACGTATCAAGCCAAAGACCACAAGTTGGCTACATACGAACCTGTCACTCTACTCTCTGCACTATACCGTCTTTGTGAAACCGAGCGTATGATGCCTTTTGCATCCTGTCTTTGTCCCCACTCTGTATATGTCTATATATATATATATGTGTGTGTGTGTATATAACTATAGGAGAAAATGCAAGTACTCGCTAGTACTGGTAGCAAGTGCACGACAAGGTACTACCGTTGCTAATTTCAACGACACGCAAACTCATCGAAAGTCAAGTCGATGTAGTTACATGTACTCTTGTCTCAATTTACATTCGACATGGAATAAGGGGTATGGTTAATTATCAAGAATCCTACTTTGTATAAGCTACTCAAACCAGAGAGAAATTCTTTCAAATATTTCTCCTTTCTTTTATCCTTTTCTTCTGCTCTTTCTTTAGCCGTACCAAGCTCGTTTGTGTATCCTTGCTGAAATCTCGAGGCTGCTTTATCTTTCGTGGAAAAATCTCCTCGGAGGCCTTGATGAACATAATTCAGAGACGTTAGACCGAATTAAGCGACCCGTGCGAGTAATAAAGACACATACCTTAGGGGATGAAGTAAAGAAAGCACCCCCTACCGATATACTAACTTCCCTCGCACATAAAGATCAGCAACGGTTCATATAATTCGACGAACTATGACCTCGTACGAACAATTTTTATTTCTCTCTCTCTCTCTCTCTCTCTCTCTCTCTCTCTCTTTCTATCTTTCCAAGTCTTTCTCTTCTTCTTCGAGTTCGAGAGAGCAAGCTTAATTGGAAGAAGAGAAATTAAGATAGTTCGTTGGGACTGATAAAGTTCCTGAAATAAAAGGGCCGTTTATTCGGTTGACCGGCTGAATGAAAAAGGCTGACTCACCGACATTGAGTACTCGCAGGCTTGTTCGTTTCGATCGATAGACTCAACGTCTATTTTCTCGTAAACTACGAGTCTCTCTCTCTCTCTTTCTCGGCTCGATTATTCTTTGAGGGGAAAAAAAAAAAAAGGAAAAAGCAAAGCTTTTCCCAAAGAAGTCATTCTATGGTTTTCATAGCTTTCCACGTGGATGACGTTCTACAACATCGAGACGAGTTTCAACTCACGGCTCTACTATATGATCTACCGAGAAAACAAAGTTCTCTCAGACAGAGTCCTCCATGATTTTCTACCGTTCTTTCTTCAACTTCTTCTTCTTCTTCTTCTTCTTCTTCTTCTTCTTCTTCTTTTTCTTCTTCTTCGTCCTTCTCATCTTTATTATCACCCAGCGTAGCGTGAAGCACGCATCCCTTAAACTTTCTAGTGCATCGCCTTTTCGTAATAACCGAAAACGTCTGCCAACGTTAAAGTTTAACTCTCGACTGCTCTTGCTGGTACCTCGTCAGAGTCTGATCTTAAGAAAGCGCGTATATTTCTAGACTTTTACCTTGAACGAGAGATAATGAAGAGAGGAAGAAAAAAAGAATAGAAATGAAAAAGACAGAGACAGACACGCGCACAGAAAGAAACAGAAAGAGAGAGAGAGAGAGAGAGAGAGAGAGAGAGAGAGAGAGAGAGAAACGAAGGAACGGTAGTAACTGGAATAAGAATTCGAGATGCCGCGCATTCCGGAAATAAAGAAGAAACGCATCTACTTGGCCGGTGCTCCAACGTGGAATTACTCGGGGATAAAAAGATCCCATAAAGTCAACGCAAACTCTGGACCAGCTTCCATCTATGTATGTATGTATGTATATATGTTGTACGTACGTACGTACGTAGGTATCTATGTATATATGTTCCGAGGTTACACACTTACACGTAAAAAGAAAGAGAAGGGAAGGGAAAGGGATGAAAAGAAGGGCTCTAGAAAAATCGTAGGTGATAGAAATCTAGGATGTCTGTGTGTTCGTGCTTCTCTACGTGTGTATTCTCTACGACAAGTATTTGTGCCATAACCGAGCTCTCTGAAACCTCTCGACTCTCGTTCTCCCTTCTCAAACTCTCCCTTCACCTGTGATTCTCTCTCTCTCTCTCTCTCTCTCTGTCTCTCTTTCTGTCTCTCTCTAACTCTCTTTTTCCTCATTCTTTTAACCTAACTCTGTGCCATCTCTCTCTTTCTCTTTCTCTTCCTTTCTCTCTGTCTCTCTGTCTCTCTCTCTCTCTCTCTCTCTTTCACTCGCGTTTATTCTCTTCCTGCATTTTGCTCCAGATAGACGAGTACTCAACAAAGATTTACTCAGCGATCCTTCCAGCATATCGTATTCTGATCCTTTGAAACCCCTACTTGAACTCTTACGTATCTTTTACGCAGCATCAATCCTCTCGGATTAACTCAAACCGTTCTGTTATTTAATAATTTATTATCGTCGATTCGTTTATGATATTACTTGATAAAATTTTCAAATAATAATCCGATCTTAGCCATATATCCGGTATAATCGTATTTCCTCTGAATAATCGAAGAAGTAAGTTGAGACGTCCTTTGCCAGAGTTTTCGGGGAGAACAGCGAACGGTTTTGCATCTTTGACTTTATCAGTCAGGTTACACGCGTGAACGTGCCTTCCTTTTGTCGGTGACTCGACTTTGTGAGAGAGAAGAAAAAAGATCGAAGAATGGGGGAGAACGAACGAAAGAGAGAAAGAGAGAGAGAGAGAGAGAGGTGTGCATACAATAGAAGAAAAGCACGTCTCTGGGGAGTCGAAAGAAAGTGGGGAAGATAGAGTGAGAGAAACAGAGAAAGAGAGAGTGAGTGAAAGAGAGAGAAAGAGAGAGAGAGAGAGAAAGCAGGTATGCCTCATTCTAGTATCGTGAAACGGCTTTAGAGTTTGGTAGAAGCCACGATTGTACGCGTGGAGAGGGCTCGAATGGATGGTAAGGGCTACGTTGGGGATCGGAAGCAAAAGAAAAAGAGAAAATGAGAGAGAATGAGAGAGATAGATAGAGAGAGAGAGAGAGAGAGAGAGAGAGAGAGAGAGAAACATTTACATGCCTCAGTCAGACTATAGCACGTTGCCTAGTCTTCTCGTTCTTCCGTTTTGTTTCTTCGTTTTTCAAGCGAAGACATTTCGAATTCAAGATGAAAAGTGAAAACGGATTTCTTTTATGTCAAGAACGATTACGACGATTACGAATGAGTTTAGTTCGTCGTTTTTATCTAGTTTTGCTATTTATTTTTGATTTTAATTCATCTTCTTTCTTTTTTCTTTTTACGAGACAAAAAAATGGAAGAGTTCGGCAATCATTAATTCGATATTTTTCTTATAATCGTCGCAATAAATTATTAGTATCTTTGATTAAAATATATATATTTTTTAATATAGCATTTTTGAATATGTTTATACGAATTTTTTTTTCTATTTGATTTCAGTAATCTGTGGTATTAATTTAATACCAATCTTTTTGGACACCTTGTATACATACATACATACACACATACATGCATATATATATGTATATATGTATGTATGTATTATATAAAGTAGATCCTTCGTGAGATTTTTGATCAGATCTAAAACAATCATCTTATGAATATCTTCCCATCGAAATTAGTCTACTTTATTCTTTTTGTTTTGATATCGGAGAAAAATTGGATGCATTATCATAAACCAGCCGATTTAATCAATTGTGATTCTGTTGTGCCTTTTGAATAAACCATTTCAATCCCATAAATATGTATTATTATGAAATATTTTATAATTTAATTATATCAACGGTAATCTTTTTAATGCATTTGATTATGATCCAACGTTTTGAAATTCAATGTCAATCGGTGCATCGATTAATATTTCTTTAATATCCTTAACAGAAACAAATTTAATTTCATCCGATTATGGGAAATTCCATAATTCAATGGGAAATCTCCATAAAAAATATTTCATGGAATCGAAATACACACACACACACATATATATATATTGTGTTGCTCAAACAAACGTCGTTGTTGTCTCTTTGTCGTCGACGATACAATCGCTAAACAAAGCCGACTGGTTTCTGACATCCTTTGTAGTGTTTATTAAGCGAATCTTTCGACCGGAAGATCGTTGCAGTTGTGCGTCAAGCGGTTCTGTCGAGCGTAAGATCGCACGCTCTTGAAGGTCACGTACGGTGTCTATCTTCGGTTAGGGTCACCGCACCGTTTACGCTCGGAGAAATTGCTAATTTTCGGTCTCAAGCAAGACAGAGAAAGAGAGAGAAGGAAAGAGAGAGAGAGAGAGAGAGAAAGAGAGTGAGAGAGAGAGAGAGAGAGAGAGAGAGAGAGATGTATCCACCTTTACAGGAAAACGAAGTTGACCTTTTCAGCTTCGGTTAATTGTTCGCTCGTTAACGAAACGACTCTTTTTGCTACCCCAGGTAAAAGTTAAAGAGACTATTTTCTAACTTAAAGATCCAATATAAAATAAAACAAGATATTTTAATTTTTCTTTACCTGCAATGATTGCAAATGATTGTCATGAAAAGAACACGTATTTTCTAACTCTTAAAATAAAATAGATTATACGCAAAGATTATATTTTTCTTAAAATAAAATAGATTACTACACAAAGAATCTTTTTTTCTCCGATCTCCCTATATACACGTATATATCCAAATTTACGTAATTTGTGTACGTAAGTTGGTCCCTTGATCCCATTACTCTTGCAGACTAAAGATCGATCTCTCGTTCGATTCATCGGAATCGTCCATTCGAGAAAATAGTCTAATGAAAGAGTGAGAAGATAGAGTAATAGAAGGGAAACTCTGGAATACACGGTATCCAGAAAATTCGACTTGCTGGTGCTGATGCTGGTGATGGTGATGGTGATGGTGCTGGTGCTACCGGTGAACTCGACGCAGCCGGTGTGCTGCAGTCGGTGACGATCAAATTTCAGCGGTCGAGCCGTTCGTCTCTCGATTCACTGGCCCAGAAGGTGTGAAACGAATTAAACGCGGGTGGCAGAATTTTCTCTCTCTCTCTCTCTCTCTCTTTCTCTCTGTGTGTCCCTCTCTGTCTCTTTCTCTTTCTATTTTCAGCAGCTTTCAACTCTTCCTATTTTTCCCTGTTTGCTTTCGAGCACGAAAGAGCAAAAGAGAAAGAGAGAGAGAGAGAGAGAGAGAGAGAGAGAGAGAGAGAGAATGTGTATACGATGGAGAACGAACAATGAACATGGGATACTCGAGACAGAAAATATGGGCGGTCGAGGAGGAGGACAGGCCGGCTCGTGGATCAGCAGATGATTACGAGGTCATAAATTCTACCAGGTTCCACCGCATCGTCGGCGGTCCTCTGCATTGCATCACGTCGATTACACGGTGAAAAAGTGCGTGACACTGGACAACCTACCTACCCTCCTCCCATGTTTATTAATTGAAAAATCATTATGAATGCATGGCCAACATGCACACTTGTCTTTTCGGTATAGTTTTTTTTTTTTATCTTCTTTTTCCTTTTTTCTTGTTTTGTTTTTTTTCAATTTTCTCCATCTATGTCCTTCATCAATCCATCGATCTTGTCATTCATCTATTTCGTTTAGTTTATTATCGTTCAATTTATATACTTCTTTTTTATATCATTCATTTGTTGTTTTTAACGTTAAGTTTTACTTTATTTTTTATGTTATATTAGATTTTAATACGTTTGACTAGCTCGAAATGGATTTTTTTTTATTTCTCTTTTTCTTTTTATTCTTTTCAATTTTCTTCATTCATTCATCGATCTTGTATTATCTATTAGTTTGCTTCATTTAGTTTATTATCGTTCAACTTGTATATATTTTTCTATATCATTCATTTGCTGTTTTTAACGTTAACTTTTATTTAATTCTTTATGTTATATTATATTTTAATACGTTTGACTAGCTAGAAATGGATTTTATCTATTTCTCTCTTTTTTTGTTTTTGTTCTTTTTAATTTTCTTCATTCATTCATCGATCTTGTATTATCTATTAGTCTCTTTCATTTAGTTTATTATCGTTCAACTTGTATATATTTTTCTATATCATTCATTTGCTGTTTTTAACGTTAAGTTTTACTTAATTCTTTATATTATATTAGATTTTAATACGTTTGACCAGCTCGAAATGGATTTTTTTTTATTTCTCTTTTTCTTTTTATTCTTTTCAATTTTCTTCATTCATTCATCGATCTTGTATTATCTATTAGTCTGTTTCATTTAGTTTATTATCGTTCAACTTGTATATATTTTTCTATATCATTCATTTGTTGTTTTTAACGTTAAGTTTTACTTAATTCTTTATGTTATATTAGATTTTAATACGTTTGACTAGCTCGAAATGGATTTTATCTATTTCTCTCTTTTTTTTGTTTTTGTTCTTTTTAATTTTCTTCATTCATCCATCGATCTTGTATTATCTATTTGTTTATTTCATTTAGTTTATTATCGTTCAACTTGTATATATTTTTCTATATCATTCATTTGTTGTTTTTAACGTTAAGTTTTACTTAATTCTTTATGTTATATTATATTTTAATACGTTTGACTAGTTCGAAATGGATTTTATCAATCTCACATTCGATTCATCTTAAAAGTATGAAAATCAGAATGCCATGGAACATCTCTAGAACGGATAGAAACGAAAACAGGTTTGGAAATTCGAAAACGAGATTTCACATAATCGTTATCTCTCTCTCCCTCTCTCTCTCCCTGTCTGTCTCTCTCTCTTTCGTAGTATAGTACGATAGGATTCAGCGGCGATGCGTGATACACCGTCGATCGTTCCATCGGGATATTCGATTCGCTTGGAATTATCCGTGAGTAAGGACATTAAAGGATTAGGGTGAAAATCCCCGAAATTATTAGGCGATATCCAAGTGGAAAATGGAGCACGTTTTCGGAAACGCTGACTGGCTAGTGGCTGATGCAGATCGTCCATCTGTCCCTCGGGACTCTGCTGGATCGGTGTCTATGTAATAAAAGGGTCGACGAGACGAGTATATGTATATATACGAGAGAAAAAGAGATAGACATTCTCGGTAGAGGGAGAATAGGGTTTGCTATCTCGAAATGGTGCGTCGAGAACGGATGAAAAGGGGTATTGTGCGTATAATCGCACTAACAGCTCGGGGAAACAAATAACTTCGATGATTTATCGAATCCTTCTTCCGGTACAATTTACATGAGCACTTGTTCATCTTTGAATCGATAAAAGACCGAGCAAATAAGCGAACGAATGGAATAATCGTATAATATTGCATTACATTGAGTTAATACATTTTATCGAAATATTTTCTTTTATTAATTATTCTACGAATGATATAATATGTAACATCATCCGATAGGTAAAGAAATCGATAAATATTTTTATCGTTTTATATATATATATATATATATATATATATAAAATACAAGAAAGTACTTTTGTACTATGTCTCGTCTATATTTCCATGGAATAAAGTCCTTGATGCTCGGATTGCCTTCCGATTTTCTGATGAATCTTTCATCCGATCGTCGTAACGACGACGGTCACGAGAGCACGAGCAAAGAAGCAATGAAAGAAAGAAAGAAAGGGAAAGAGAAAGAAAGAAAGAAAGAAAGAAAGAAAGAAAGATATCCGGAAGATAGCTGATATCGCAACGTAGAATTTCAATAGTATTCTCTATATAGAATATTACATAAGTCGATTCACTTTACGATATTGTTCGAATGATCGGATTCATCGGATAACATCTCCATCTTCGAATCACCATTTTTTTTTATTTTCTTCTTCTTCTTCTTCTTCTTCTTCTTCTTGTCTTCTTATCGATTAAGTTTAACGTTTAATACGATGAAATGATATCTAATAATTTCCAAAATACCTGATAGTTATAGAATAATCGTTGTAATAGACATATCGTTAAATAGTAAATGATACTTCAAACAGATCGTTTTAAACGATAATGATTTAGTTATATTTTAAATGACGTTTAAACAATGCATATGGCCGCATTAGCAAATTTAGATGCATAGGCATTAACGTCAGAGCATTGATAACATTTCTTGGACGTTACGTGAACGTCGTTACGCTCGGCCGACCAAGCACGGCTCGTATTCAGACTCTCTCATAATGGAATTCGATAAATGGCGTGCCATGCTAAATGCTGTTTGACTGCACGTTCGTAATTGGAGTTTGGAAGCCGATTCAACACCGATTTGAAGCCGATAAAAATCTTGCATATTCCTGAATTTTTATTTTCAAAAACGTAGGTACGTTTCATCGTTACAAATTTATTAATATTTCATGTAACGTTCAAACGACGTTCGGACATTTATTATCCTTCTTTTTTTATACTAATATTAACAGTTAATAATATGAATAATAATAATAATAATAATAATAATAATAATAATAAAAATTAATATAAATACATATTACGCTGTAATGAAAATGATTAGTAAAATAAAATATATTTTGTGAGTAAAAGTGAAAGAATAATAATAATAATAATAATAATAATAAAAAAAAAAAAACAAAGAGGGATAATTTACAACAGTCGATATAAATCGATATGCTTTTATAACTAAATAGAGAAGTGTACGAGCGATGTAAATATGAGAAACGATCTATAAAACGTATGTTTATAGTCGAAAATAACGCAGCATCGGGGCCGTATTCCCGATGGAAATGAAATCCGGTGAAAAAGCCCGATAAAATTTCGTCCTACGATCGTACGGAATCCATAGACACCTTTTCATGTTCTTTCGGCTCGTATTCAGAAAGGAAGTAGAGAAAAAGAATTATAAAAAAGAGTTAACCGATGCAGCACGCGTGTTCGTGTACCGTGTAGGCGTTACAATGACATTAGACGATAGTTAACGATCGCGGAAGTTTATTCGATGGATCGAACTTTTATTTACACGGCTAGTGAAAGTATAAACGTGAACATATGAGCGTGCTATCGTAATAAGTAATAACGTTCAAAGAATCGACATTGTCAAAAAGGAAAAGTAAAAATAGGAAATTGGAAAATCATTGGAAAATCGTAGTTGGTATTATGGAATGATCGAGAAAATGGTGGCTGCAGCCGAGTTCTCCGCATTGGGAAATGCTTTGGCTAGATTCGATGGAAAGCAGAATTCTCTGCGGCATCGTGTAGATATTTGCGAAGGTCGAGAGAAAGAGAGAGAGAGAAAGAGAGAGAGAGAGAGAGAGAGGTAGATAAAAGGGGTTGGCTACGATGGTGGGAGTAGAGGTTGGAAATCGAAGGTAGAAAAAACAAAACTGTAAAATAAATTGCGCTGGCAGAAGGACAGTTCCACCATTATCGGGGTGGCGCATTTGTTTCGCCGTAAAATCCGATAGCCATCAGCCTCTTTCTCTCTCTCTCTCTCTCTCTCTCTCTCTCTCTCTCTCTCTCTCTCTCTTACTCTCTAAAAAGAAGGATAGAGAGATGGCGAAGGTTTGAGAGAAAGAGAGAAAGAGCATGATACGATTTCGAAATTTAAAGTAGAACAACTGTTCCATAGTAGTATTCACGTTTTCCTTTTATCTGTCATCTTTTGAATTTTCATTAAAAAAAAAAAAAAAAAAAAGAAAGAAAAGAATGAGAAAAGAGAATGAAATAACGAAAGAAGAAGAGTTAATTTTGAATGAAAAAAAAAAAAACAAAGGAAAAGAAAAGAGAAAAGAAAGAAAGAATTACTCTATCTTAAATGCATTTCTTAATACTATCTTTTTTCTCAGGTATCGCAGGAAACGATATTAATTTGTTGTCATTCGGTCGTTGACGGACCGCAAATTAACTTTCAAAAAATTTCATCGGACGTAGACAATATTTGTATGTAGATATAAGTATCGCGCGCGCGTTCTCGAGCGTCGCGTGAAAAACCGAGCGTGCGTTTGACATTAAAGCAATTTGCAGACAATAAAGAGTGTAAAGAGAGAACGAGAGAGAAAGAGAAAAAACGAGAGAGAGAAAGAGAGAGAGAGAGAGAGAGAGAGAGAGAGAAAGAGAAAGAGGATGACACGAAAGATTTAATAACCTGTTAACTAGACGACATTAAAGTCGATATTAAAAGAAAGGAGAAAAATGATCGTAGTTCTATCTATTTTACGTTTCTATACGCGTTTTTGATGAGTGAACTTTAGAATATCCTATACATATATATATATCTATGAGAAAGAAGAGAAGACGAGAGCGAACGAGAAGAGAAAAAGTGAGATGAGATAGAAGGGAGCCAATCGATCGGATGATCTTGAAGCGAGAGACGCGTTAACGAGGCGAGCTGGACGAAACCTCGACATTAATGGACGAAAACTGATCGATAGATCGACATGGTCGATGCTGGATTCCTCTCTCTTTCTCTCTTTCTCTCGTTCTCTTTCACACACATATAGACCTTTCATAAATTAACGAGGTTCTGCTTTCAATGAAGTAGATTTACTGATGATCGGTGAGCGTTTAACGCTTGCACGAATCAAGATCTATAATTTAATGGTACATTATTCAGATAGTATGAATACCAAAGAGCAATGTATAGCTCTATGCTTATTTTTATCTAGTTTTCTAATATATTTTTTTCATCTTCTCTCTCTCTCTCTCTCTCTCTCTTTCTCTCTTTCTCTCTTATTTTATCGTATGATACATAAGAAGCTTCTTCTTCTTCTTCTTCTTCTTCTTGTTTTTTTGTCGAAAGTAATTTGCCGACACGCACGAGTCTTAAAATTACAGTTTGCCGCTTCAATCCGAACCTCTTTTTCTCGCAGGTGCCGGCACATCAATGGAAACTCATCCTTTAACACTCTAGTCTAATTCTTGACGGTCTAACTCGAATCTAGTAGAACGGAATCCTTCGTTTCTTTCGGCCGCTTATCTCTTATAACTAACGACGTGATATCCGTGAACGCCCACCATTCACTGGCGAGATCTTTTCGAGATCTCGAATCTAAGTAGTTGAGAATACGGGAACGAAGGGTTCGTGGAAAAGATCTTACGTCTGTTCGTTTCTAGACCTTTCTCTCGTTCGACATCAAGCGTGGGCCGATAATTGACACGAGAGGATAGCCCGACTCGATCGTAAGCCAGGATTAGCGTCAATTAACGTCCGCGCTGTTTATCACGAACGAGATAGTAATTTTATATCCCGAACCATCCTCTCGAATCAACGAAGTTTTCGTTAAGAAAACAGATTCCTGCCTGGGAAATGATATCTATCGTTGATTCTTTGTAAATGCTTCGTTGTGGATAATATGTGGATTAAAAACGTAAACGAAGGGTGACGTGTGTGATATAAGATTTGTAGTTTT
>NC_057687.1:1157254-1159754 GCF_014466175.1 Vespula pensylvanica
TGATATTACAAATGAGGTAAAAAAAGTTTGATCAATGAAAATATTGAGAAAAATCCAAGTAAATCGATTTCATACATTTTTAGATAACAAATGCATTAGAAACGTAAACGAAGGGTGACGTGTGTAATGTAAGCTTTATATTTTTCATTAATCAAAATTAAAATAATAAGAATCTGATTAAAAAAGAAAAAGGATGAGATTACCAATGGGATCAAAAAAGGTTCGAGTAATGTAAATATTGAGAATAATCAAAGTAAATTGATTTTATAAATTTATTAGATCGAACAAATACGATCTAACATTATTTATTGAATTTCTGAAAGCAGCAATAAAATCTCGTGAAGTCAACCATAAGTTTCTCGTAATTCAGTATATATATATATATATATATATATATATATATATATATAAAGTTTAAAAGAGCGATAAAAGAGCAGTGCAAGCAATGCTGTAAAGGGCGCTGGCGAAAACATAAATTTCGTTAAAAGTGAATCTCGCGTATCGCGCCTTCGAGCGATTTGTTTCTCGCACGCGGGCACGCGTGCACGCACGCGTGACGGTTCTCTTTTATCAAAGACTTCTTTTTCTTTTGGGAGATTGCCAAAGGCAAGAAGGAGAGGAAGTAACGCTTCCAAAAGTCACCAAAGACGAAAGAAAGAAAGAAGGAAAGAAAGAAAGAAAGAAAGAGATAGAAGTAAAACTAACGAAGTCTGAGCGGCATGTTTGATGCATCTTCTTTCTCTCTTTTAACTCTTTCCTTTCTCTTCTTTTTCGAATCGTATCTAAATTTACAGTTCCTCGCCTCTCTCCTTTTAAACGTTTTCATTCGATATCTCATTTCTTTTCTTTTTCCTTTTTTTTTTTTGCAGTATATAGTTATCTCTTTTTCACCCTCGTTTCCTGTCTCCCTCTTCTCGTTTATGTGTAAACAAACACACCCATACAAACTTACAATTTTCATGCTCGACTTACTCCGTGGATCCTTCCACGTGGATCGACACGTGCTACTCTCTCTTGGCCCGTCGTTTCCGCAGTTCTATCGTGAAATTTCTTTTCTTTTTTTTTTCTTTCTTTCTTTCTCTGTTTCTCTCTCTCTCTCTCTTTCTTTTTCTTTCTTTATTCTTTTCTGTTTCCTTTTCTTTGTCTTTTCCACCTACGAGCCGTCGAATCCGGAAGAGTCTCTCCCAAGAGAGAAATTCCGAAAGTCTGTCGAGAAACGTTCGGCTGCATCGAGAAACT
This sequence comes from Vespula pensylvanica, assembly GCF_014466175.1. Classification (NCBI taxonomy): domain Eukaryota; kingdom Metazoa; phylum Arthropoda; class Insecta; order Hymenoptera; family Vespidae; genus Vespula; species Vespula pensylvanica. Next base: position 1,158,494 of record NC_057687.1, read on the forward strand.
GTGCGGAGGGCTTGCCGGGTGTGAAATACGGTATGCGCACGCATTCCATCTCTCAAAGGATCTATTTTCGTGCGCGTGTAATTTTCGAGATTACCGGCTGACTGATTTACGAGGAGAAGAGGAATATAACGTAGAATACCTTATCTCGCGCTCGGCTTATATCCTTCTTAACAGCTTCTCTTTTGATTAATCGAATTAATGAGAGATTTCGTTTGATTTTTCTTCTTCTTTTTTATCTTCGATCGATAAAAAGATCGTTTGGAAATCGTTGAACGCTTATGTCTTATCGAAGATTCTAATACAATTAACGAAAGGGAACTAATTATCACGAGGTTTAATCTATTCTTCGTTAATTAAGAATATCTGTGTACGTGTATGTGTGCGTGTGTAGGTATATTTAATTAGTTTTTGAATTATTGATTTCATAAAAAGAAAAGAAAAAAGAGAGAGAAAGAATAAGTTATTCCTCGTTTAGCTTTGCGTTTTATGTTCCTGATAAAAACGAAAGAAACACGAATGAAGTAAACGAGAGGAAAAAAACGAGAGCGAAATTAATAAGAAAATAAATAAACGATATTGCCGATAAACGCCACAATCTTTTAACCTTCCAATCTTAACTCCACAAAACTTTCTTCGAAACGACTGGTACGTGATATTGCCCGACACTCGTTTGATCGAAGTGAAATATTGCCTCCCATGGGATGTCGCACGTTCTCGCGTTACGACAAATTTTATAAGCTTGCGAGATCGCGAGTTTTCGATTCGAAGAAATAATTCAGACGAACGAACGAATGAACGAACGAACGAACGAACGAACGAACGAACGAAAGAACGAACGAAGGATATCCTCCTCGATATATATTTCCTTTTTTTTTTATTTCCTTTTTATTTCCTTCTCCAACGCGTATCCTATAACGAAAGGAAGATTTTGATATTTTTCTAATCCAATTTTGATCGAGAAACATTTATCGTCCCCGACGAAAATCATTTTCGAGGTTTCCTCGAAATTTTTGTCTTTCTTTCCCTCCCCTATTCTCGAATAATCGCAATCGAGAAGAATCCCCCATTGATACATCGACAAACACGGAAAGAGAGGGAAAAAAGAAAAGACGCGATATTTGCAGGGACATTCATCCAACGTCTATTCATCCATCAATTCTCCGTTTCGTAGTCCGTGAAGATGCAGTAGGGAGATAGCAAATAGTAGGTTCGGTATAGGTGGTAGCGTCGATTTAAAATCCTCACGCTGCGGGGGTGCCAA
>NC_057687.1:1164190-1170944 GCF_014466175.1 Vespula pensylvanica
CGTATAAATAAATAAATACCGAATATTTATTCGTATTTCGGCAATCCCATAGATATCGATCGATTTCATATTTCTCCGGTGGACTTGCTCTCGGGAGTCCCGCGAGTGTACCTTCGAAATACATTCTAAACATCGACGGGTTTATTTTCCAAACGAAGGGCATTGGATAAAAAATGGGACGATATGAAAACGATGGATCGAGTGTTCTCTGCATGGTACGAGAAGATTCGTCTCGGGTAGATAGAAGAGCAGTGGCTGGCTTTACCGCGGACCGATCTGCGTTGTAAACGAAATTGCGGCTCGTTTCGGTCGTTCTGTTTCTTTTGTATGGGTCAGCCATTAAAATGGGTTCTGCGCTCGTGCTTTCTAGAAAAAACGAAAAAGAAAGAGAGAGAGAGAGAGAGAGAGAGAGAAAGAGAGAGAAAATCGACTTATATTCGGGCTTTGGCATTGCTACGAAAATGTGGGTCGACTCCTCATTTTTTCCTGCTCATCTTTTTCCCCTCGTTTCCGCTCCTGCGGTTGCCGCTGTGATCTGCAGAGGGGGAAAAAAAATTGCAAACGAATGACGCCAGAAGAGGACCCTCTCGACCCGAATTTTTCGTATTTCCCGGCCCGGAAGCGGCCGGTACTTCCGCTGCCAGAGTGCACTATTTTCACAGATTATTCGCGAAACCGTTAATGCGGTCCATTCGAGCCTCGGTATTGACTAGTTTCGTCTCTCTTTCTCTCTCTCTCTCTCTCTCTCTCTCTCTCTCTCTCTCTTGCCTTTATTAGATCTCTTCCTATCTTTCCTATCTATTTTACTTTTGGCTGGTGAAACGACGAGAGATTTCAACCCTCTCTTTCTCAGCCAAATTGTCGAGCCTCTTTCTCTGTCTGACTGTCTCTCTCTCTCTCTCTCTCTCTATCTCTTTCTCTTTTTGTACTTTTGTTGGCGAAAAAATGAGTTTGAGAAACGTTCAGAAGCGATTCTCCAAACGCAATCTTTGAAATGTATCCAAATACGATGCTTCTTTCTGCGAAATTGTAACGAGAAAGAAATATTGTGCTCTGTAACTATGTGTTGAAATATAGGAAAAAGTACGATTACACACACACACATATATATATATATATGTATATATATTATTGATATATAATGTATATCATCCTTGTATGTATATATCGCATAACATTAGTTTCAATGAAATTTATCTTTATGTATTTGTATATTTTATTATTTAAGATTCATTTCTACGATTAGAAAAATAATATATCAGATTGAAATAAGTGGATCTATTATAATAAAATATTTAATTTTAATTTTGAAACGTTAGTTTTTCACGTCGATGTAACACTATCTAATAATATGTTATGTAATTGATAAAAACTAATTGTTAAAAAATAGTTAAATTTCATTAGCGATATGAGATCGGTTTCAATTAGAAAGAAATTGTCTCTTTAAAAATAACTTTGTTTAATGTATCTAGAATTAAGAATTTTCTGTAATGTCTCTATGTGAACAAAATGTATATACGTTGACCCATTGACTTGCATAATATTTTTTACAAGAACCTTGATTCAGTGACCTACATTATTCCCTCGTATTTATTCACTCAGCTGTTACGCGCCGTAAACAGTTTTTTCGTTACTACTACGAACAGCTGTACTAGACAAGTTAATTATGAATGGACAATATTTAAAAAGCGATATTTTCGATACTAAAAATCGTACAGACTTGAAACAAAGTTTATTTTAAAAGGAAAAATGTCCGACATTTTATCTACTTAGTATGAAACTATCGATATTTCCTAAATATTCTAAGCATTCTCTAAGTTTATACGTATTTGATGAATTTTTAAAATCGATTGGTTTCAAAATTGTTTTTCAATTTCCTCGTACAATGTTATATAATGTAGATGAAATATTAACTTTGTTTCGAAGGATGTCCCCTTTTTAGCTCTATTAATGGCCAGTGGTGTACGTAGCCGCGATAAACACATTTCTGGAAATTCCGTACTAAATTGTGATGGATCCGAACGAGAGAGTTTTATCGCTTTAAAAAAAGCCATTTTTTCGTCACATCCTGGCGAAATACGATTACGATATCTTTCACCATCCTATCTGAAATTTCACATTCTCCGCATCCCAGCACATTCCTCTCTTTTATCGATATTACGTGTATCTATGCAAAACAAACGAACGTTTCCTGTAATTTTTATCGGTGCTATACTTGATCGTTTTACAAACTGCAACGAGTTGTTGTTTTGTGTAATTGAATATAGACAAAAGAAATAAAAATGAGTGAAAATGATATTCTATAAAATTTTTGTAAGAAATCAATCGATATAAGAAGAACGATATTATTGATATAAATATGTATTTTATCAAATATTTTATAAATGGTATATAATATTTATTTTATATATATATATATTTATATATATTTATAAAATATAGTTTGTTAGGTTTTCGATAGAATTCGTTGTAGAGATTTTGTAACTAATAAAGATAAAGTTTTAGTTGAGATCAAGAGTTATGTAACATTTAAAAACCATTCAAAACGTTTGTTAAATCTACTGTAATTTGAGTATGTTTGCTTTATAAATTGAAACTAGATTCAGAAGTTATAGAAACAAGCCGTAGGGTATGGATGGACAACTTGCGAGCCGCATGTAGCTCTTTCTCCTACTGATTTAGGGTTTCGGTATGGTACAAAAGGGACAAACCCTATTATTTGACACCGCTGTGACTCGTGAATTACATAGTTTTTATTTTTAACGAGCTAACAAGGTATATGGAACGGTGACTAACGTATTTAAATAATGGGATTTAATTGATTGATAACGTGAACTGTACAACTCGCAATGAAAAGTTGCTCGCTCATGTAATAAGATGTAAAATAAGGTGTAAGATATGTATGGTATTTCGAAATTTAATAGAAGTATGGAAATAATTTAAAACATTTTTTTTTTTTTTTATGACGATGAATCACTTAAAAATTTAACCCATTTAGAACTACCTTGCGTTATTAATATGAATTAATGATGAGTTATGTTTCTTTTATCGAAAATAATTTCAAAATAAATACGATCAAGAACATCTTGATATCTTTACTAAGTCACAAAATAATTCATTTATATTTATATTAAATAGAAAGAATTTGAAGAAAGAAAAAGTTAAATAAAAATATAAAATATAAAATTAATATAATATGAATATAAAAAAAAAAAGCGAAGGGCACATGAATGAAATATAAATATAAATGGAACATTTTTAATCGCTTGTAATAAAAATATAATTTTGTACTGTAACAACGAGCGTAAGTATTTATTGTTCGTTCTGTAAAGTTTATTGTAAAAGTTTTGTAAAGCTACAAAGACATCAGTCATCTTTGAGAAAAGTCTGATTTGTGTGTAATGAATTTTAATCGGTATTGTACATTACAAGTTTTTCAATATAGGTCAAACAATTACGTATTAAATTTATTTTATGCAGCTCGAGTATGTAAAAGACACGTTATTTTAAAAAGATAATTAGAACTGGTTAATCGAAAGAAAGCTTTATTTTTGCAAAACGATATAAAATCTCATAGGACAGAATAATCCATGGAAAAATTGACATCTTAAAACGGCAAACATAATCTCATTCTCCATCTTCTATTTCTTTAAAAAATTATCAATCTTTTTCTGACATCAGATAATCACATAGGAAATAAAAAATTCACTAATAAAGGATTCAGGACAAGCCCAGAACATTTCTATTTTTATAAAAGCAAGATATAAAAGCTTGTATCTCGTTGGGAAATAACCGTAGATTATGAACTTTGATTATTTTAATGAATTAAAGCTTTTCATCAAAAAATTTTTACGCGTTCAATTTTTATTCTAAAAAATCGCAGGAACATTTTCGTGGTTATCTAATTTAGTTAGTTGAAAAAATAGGTTAATAAATGATGATCTTAATAAATAACGATATTTCCTCTATCATTATTTTTCCCCAAACGCTTGAAATGAAATTACAATGTTTTTCTAATTAACGATATTATCGAATTGTAAGGAGTACAGAAATAAGGAGTACATCGAACAAAAAAAAAAAGAAAAAAAGGAAGAACAAAAATTTTGTTTGCCAAAAAAAATAAGTTTAGATTGTTACACGAAGTAGGAAGATTAGATAACCGTGGCTCGCTCGACGATAGGAAGAAGCTACCGATTTGAACGTAGGTACGCGGGCCATTGCATATTCATGAACACTCACCGATTATAACAGCAGCAATCAATAAAGTTCATAGCCTTCAGCAGATTCAAAACTTTCATAGTTGCTCTCGTATATTCGTGTGGTCGCACATAGTTGATCGCAAATGAGATTTCAATGTCATCGTATAATTGTTCTTATCGTACGATATCATAGTACATTACAAATGTAAGTATGCGCGTACGTACATACATGTATGGATCGAAACATATCACACTCTAATTTTACGATGACAAATTTTAACAACGGCCTAATGTTGTGTTATTTCATGTAACTGTATTTCGTCATTACATCGACAAGAAAATATTATCGTTTCTTCAAACGAATTGAAATCCGATTGAAAAATTGATTTAAAATAAAGATTTCTTTCGTAAAGATCTATGAAAAAGTATAAATTTATATGTTGGATAATTTTAGTTATTCTGTCGTGATTTTATAAATGATTATATCTACGTATATGGAGAGTTTATTTTGAAAATGGTGCAAGTCCATTTTTGGTTGTTTCGAGAAAATTAAAGGTTAGCGTATTAGTCGATTCAAAAATATAAATTAATTATGTCAAGTCTGACAATGTTTCTATTAATTCATCAATATGTAATTTGATTATGTAAATTTCTTTCAGACGAATTTGTTTAAAATAATATATATTTACGGGCTGTAAATGGACTTACACCATTTTCATAATTAATCGCTATGCAATCTCTAGTATTGGCCAATTTTAAATCAGACGAAACATTGGCATGTTCGAAGATATTAAATATTAACAAGTTACAAATAAAAAGTCTACACTAAATTAATCACGAATTATACGATATTTCATTTTTTCAAAAATAGACACACCATTTTCAAAATAAATAGTCCATATATTGATAATGAATTCTTTTTTTTATCACTGTGCAACAACTTAAATATCGGCCGTATGACGCATAGCACACGTCTGTTCTCCTTTTTCTTTTTCTTTTTTTTTTTTTTTTTTTTTACATCACGAAGTCAATAGTCGAAACGCAATTTAAATCCGCGTAGTCGCCTAATTGTAATAAAGAACATTTATTTTTAATTCTGCTTGGAGCTTTTTATATTTTTAAAAATTATCATCTCGCCACTCGTTGCTCTTTAATAAAACAATTATATGCGTTTTTCATATTCTCGTCTCTCAGAGGGTAATGTAATATAATTCCTCTCAGAACGGAGGATTCACGAGGATGGAAAAATGTTAACGACGTATTCGACTTTCTAATATCTATCTTATTTCCTCTCTCAATTTCTGTCCCTTATTCCTGATCGATAAAAGAATATTAATTCAAATTAAAGTCCAATTTGAACGAAGTATTTCTCTATCTCTCTCTCTCCCTCTCTCTCTCTCTCTCTCTCGTTCTCTTTTACTTTTTCTCCCTATCATCAGACGGGATCCTCGTTATCCTATGGAGAAAGTAGAGAAACAGAAAGAGAGAGAGAGAGAGAGAAAGAGAGAAAGATAGAAAGAGAGAGAGAGAGATATCGAAGCTCGTTAAGTTCTCGTCGAAGAGTGGTCTGCCGTAGCTACTGCTCTTTAAATTGCAAAGATTATTTTGTCCCCGCGATTTCCCGTTAATTGATCGTTCTCCGATGTCTGTCGGAGGTCGCTCGGCACGAAAACTCTCCCTACGCCGATACGATTAAAGAAGTCCCTAAAGAAAAATGTCGTAGGGGAGATAACCACTACTCTCGTCGATCTAACAAACCGATCGCTTCTTTGTAAATTCTGTATTTTCAATTAAACAACGATTATATCTAAGAACGTCACTGTTCTATTTCTCACGAACTTTGCCAAGTGTTACAAACTAACTCAAACGGAAAAGGCAAAAATCACGCGAGCGAGACGATCGCAAAAAAGATTAACAAGCAGAAACGATAACGAGACACGCACAGTTCGATATAATACACAGTTGCAATCGGTATCGATGAATATTTGCACAGAGTTGAGGAAATGGAAAAAAGAAAATCAAAAAGAAAGAAGAAAAAAAGAAAAGAAAAGAAAAGAAAAGAAAGATTAGGAAGGTAAGAAGGAGGGTAAGAAAAAATATAAGAAAAAATAAAACGATGTGGAGAACGAAGTAAGAAGAGGAAGACACGTTGCGTCGGATTAGAATAGTACCGCGACAAGGTTACAGAGAAGATACAGACATTAAGGGCTCTAGGGTGAGGTTATTCTACGAAGATCGTCGGAGATGCCCGAGAAGTGAACGTTATGCGCGCGGCGCCCCTTCAGGATCAATACGGGTACCACAGCGTTGTAATGCCGCCTTGCTTTGCCGCTCGCCGCTTACGAGAACCATCGAAACTTTTTAAAAGGGACTTTTCATATCCCTTTTTCTATTTTTCGTTTCATTTCTAACAAACATTTCACAGGTGCGCGATACCCCTACTTTCTTCGTCTCTTTATCTTTTTTTTGTTTGTTTTTTTTTTCTTACGATATTTATTACGTTCATTATATGTCTTTTCTTTCTAGGTAAAAAAAGAAAAAAAAAAAAAAAAAAA
>NC_057687.1:1171044-1182727 GCF_014466175.1 Vespula pensylvanica
CTCTCTCTTGTCAAATTTAATGACGAATTAAATCGTCATTCATATGTCACGTAGTAAGCGAGTTAGTCAAATCGTATTAAACGATAATATTATTCTAATTTCGTAATTACTCCTCGTCTAAGGATTAATTCATTGAAATGAAATCGGAGAAATTCACAGTCGCGAAATTCACGTTCACATCAAAGAGAACGATTTGTAAATGTTTTTAACATAGTAGAGAATGGAATCGAATGAAAATCGAAGTGAAACGACTTGAGCCTTCTTTTAACAGGCCAATGAAGCGCTTTCCGTCGAGATGGAAACGAATTGTAATTACCTTTGGAACCGATAACGTCAGCGAACTAGCTACTTAGCGCAGATATAGAGAAGATGTAGTGGCCATTTCGAGGGCTAGGCACCTTGGCCAACTTGCGTCGTTTTGATAACGAAATGACAGGGAAGTAATTGCACGCTCGAGAATGGTCGGTCCTTCTCTCTTTTACTTCCCCTTTTCTACCCCTCTTGCTTCCTTTTTCTCCTTCTCTTCTTTGCTAACCTTTACCTTCTCTCTCTCTCTCTCTCTCTCTCTCTCTCTCTCTTTTTCTGTCTCTTTCTCTCTCTCTCTTTCGCTCTTTGCCATACATTTTATCGTCTCGCTCTACAACGACCGAGATTTCCGAGCGTTCGCCGACGTGCGCGAAAAGTTTCGATGAAATTAGATCGTGATTAAAGTTTTAAATCAAAAGATTAGAAAGCATTAGCGCCGTATTCTCGGTGCAATTTGCACAGACTCGTTAAATGTGATGAAAAGTTTCATCGTTGACAGTGGAAAAGAATTAAATACTTTTTGCTTTGACGATTAAAAAAAAGAAAAAAAAAAAAAAAGAGAGAGAAAAGAAAGGAAAGAAAAGTGTTACTCAACGTTAGCGGGTTAAACAAAATATCTATCAAAATTGCTCTCGATCGAGATCGAAGTAATACTTGATACAGTAATTTCGATTAATCGCGTTTAATATACAAAATTTTCGTATATCGATGCAGGGTATTAAAGCGTATAGAGAGTCTCGAAAGAGAGGACAAGTAATTTCCATGTTATTGAATCATGAGCGAACAAGGGAAGAAAATTTCTTAATAATCGAACTTCTAAAGAAGACAATTTTGGAATGGAGTTCGCGATATGTAATTCTAGAATATTGCTTAAAAAATAAAACAGGAATACCCGACCCAGTTTTCTACTCCGAAGAATTTTAAATCCAAAATTGTACTCTTCATTTTTTCTTCAAAGGTTCCGTACTAAGGACTCGTTCTAAAAAAAGATATCTTATGTCTTTAGAAGGTATACTTAGAGATAGTATCATAAAGGACAAAGCTCTTCTTATTTTCATGTATACATGTCTCTCTCTCTCTCTCTTTCTCTCTCTCTCTATTTTTCTCTCTTTTTCTTTATTTTTCTCGTTTTTTGTTTCTCAAAGTCAAACGAATAATTCTCCAAGAGATATTCACTTCGAAGAGAGTCCCACGACTGCGGCGACTTTTTAGGTCAAACCTTCTAAATTAATTAAGAGCCAACATGATTCGATCTACTTGCTTGAGAAAATCAGTTTCGCTTCTAGACGAGGTAGCTCGAAACTTCACAAATATTCCCGAACTCTGAGCAATAATTTCCAGTTCCTACCTTAGTGTCGAGACTAAACGAAGGAAATCCCAATGCCATAGCGATCACCAAGTTATGATATCTTTAAGCGCGAGAGTTAAGTCATCGGAATCGTTCTCGACGACTTCGATCTTCTTATCACGAATTTCGACCTTCTCTTTTCCTTCTTCTTCTTCTTCTTCTTCTTCTTCTTCTTCTTCTTTTTACTTATCCCTTCTTTGAGTTCTCGCACAATTACCGCATTAATTACGGGGAAAGGCTCGTGAGTATGAAGCATTATTTCTATCCGTCCAAAGGTGTTAAGGGGTTGTATAGTACGACGCGCTTAGTACGGTGAGGACGATTTTCTGATTTTCACGAGAACGACTAGGAGAGGTCTGGGATTTTCAGGTCGCTGAAGAGAACCTTCAAGATTGAAGAGAGAGAGAGAGAGAGAGAGAGAGAGAAGTGAGGGTGGCAATTTCCAGTTATAACGGCTAATCCGTATTTCATCGCCTAAACGACGCTCGTTCGTCTTCGTTCCTCTGTGGTTGAAAGAGAAAGAGAGATAGGAAGAGTAAGAGAGTGAAAGAGAGAGAGAGAAAGAGAGGCAAGGATGGAAGTCGGAGTCGAGTTGCAGTAAAATATAATTGGGTTTTGAGGATTATCCCGCGGGCGAGGTAGATCTCCGTGCGACTCGTTCCACTGGCTCTTCCTTTCGCTCTCCTCTCTCTTTTGGTCCCGCCTTCTAGAATCTTTGGAAGCTCATCTTCGTCTAGTATAGGTGAGGTAGAAGGAGAGAGAGAAAGAGAGAGAGAGAGAGAGAGAGAGAGAATGTGCTGGTGAACGTGGCACGCACTTTATTCGTGTTCTTTAATTATTTCAAACACTCTATCTTTTGTATCATACCGATCGTTTGATTTTATTAATCATAATTCGAAAGACGATGAAAGATTCCATTGATAAATCTTTATTAACGAAAATGATTTTACGATTAAAAGTACCAGTTTCATTATTTTCTATTAGCGAAGGTTATTAATTCATCTCGTTTACTTCGGTCTTTATTAATTTTCGAAGAGAATAGTATTAAGTAAGAAAAATGTTATTCTAAGCAACAAATTCGATGGATGATGTAACAAGAGACTCGAAGAAAAAGAATCTAATCTTTTGCGACAAACTAATCGCGATTCAAAAAGGAAAGAAATTGAGAAATCGATGGTTGGTAAATACTGTGGTTGAATGAAAATGGGAGAAGAGAAATACAGTGGATGGTGACAATCCGATAAATTAGCTCTATTCATCAAGGGTGCTTTTCCATCTCAAAGTGGTTGGCTGCTTTTACCAAACATCGTCTGCATCAGACGACCAAGAGTCTTCTCTCGATTCGTTTCTTCCCTTATAATTCTCTCCTTTAGATTTCGTCGAGAAACAATAACGATTATGTTCGAAACTTTTTCAACTAGAAACTCACTGGGTTTCGTATCTCGTTGCATTTTGTTTAAAATTAAATCGTGTTACGATTCCTTATCTTACGAAAAATTAGGTCTTGGTAAGTGGTAAGGATATGTCACGAAGCGTCGAATTATGAAGGAACGAATAATGACTAGGCTAGGAAGATAGAACGAGTGATATAGATAAATAGAACGAGAGATAGAGAAAGAGAGAGAAAGAGAAAGACAGGGAGGAATAAAAAGGAAACTGTCTGAAGTGTTGTCCGTGCATTTAAAATTAAATCGTGTTACGATTCTTTATCGTACAAAAAATTAGGTCCTGATAGATGGTAGGGATATATCACGAATTATAAAGGAACGAATGATGACTAGGCTAGAAAGATAGAACGAGTGATATAGATAAATAGAACGAGAGATAGAGAAAGAGAGAGAAAGAGAAAGACAGGGAGGAATAAAAAGGAAGCTATCTGAAGTGTTGTCCGTGCATTTAAAATTAAATCGTGTTACGATTCTTTACCGTACGAAAAATAAGGTCCTGATAGATGGTAGGGATATATCACGAATTATAAAGGAACGAATGATGACTAGGCTAGAAAGATAGAACGAGTGATATAGATAAATAGAACGAGAAATAGAAATAAAGAGACAGAAAGAAAGAGAGATAGAAAGAGAAAAAGACAGGGAGGAAGAAAAAGGAAGCTGTCTGAAGTATTGTCCGTGCATTTAAAATTAAATCGTGTTATGATTCTTTATCGTACGAAAAATTAGATCCTGGTAAGTATTAGGGACATATCACGAAGCGTCGAATTATGAAGGAACGAATAACGACTAGGCTAGGAAGATAGAACGAGTGATATAGATAAATAGAACGAGAGAGAGAGAGAGAGAGAGAGAAGGGGAGAGAAAGAAAGAGAGATAGAGATAGAGAAAGGGATAAAGAGGAAGCTGTCTGAAGTGGCGATGTTGTCCGCGCACTGACGCGTCCCTTGCAACATGGAAGGAAGGAAGGAAGGAAGGAAGGAAGGAAGGAGAAATAGCAAAAGGACGAAGAAGAGGGTGAGGTAGGGAAGAAGCAGGCAGAATTCTGCCGTGGCTGGATGGTACATTGTGCACGAAGCTCGGCTAATGAGAATGGAAAGCTACTGGGAAAGTAACGCCATCGTGGAACGCGTCGGTGGAGGCAGAAGAGGCCGATACATGGAAGACTAGGAATTTCCTAAAGCGAGATGGGGAAGATGAGGAAGAAGGAGAGAGAAAAAGAAAGAGAGAGAGAGAGAGAGAGAGAGATGTTGAGTAACCACGGATGAAGATAAGCAGATAAAAGAAATGGCTTCGCTCGTCCGTTCGAACCAGGCGAGCGAGCAAGCGTGAGCTTTTGGATGGTGGAAGAATAGCATCGAGGACAAAACGTTTCCGTGAAAACGAGCGGTAGAAGAGAAAACCGAGGAGGGTGAGGTGGTGGTGATGGAGGAGGAGGAGGAGGAGGATGAAGAGGAGAATGAGGAGGAGGACAGGAAGGAAACAAGAAGCACGAGCGTGCAGAGAACGCGCGTGGGCGATGCTCCGCAGTGATATCAAGAGATACGCGCGTCCGGATTTCCGGTGCGTCCTATCCAGAGACGATTGAGTGTCCAGATAAAACTCTCTGACTGTATTGGATAGCCGATGGAATGGTCAGAAATAAAAAGAGAAATAAAGAATGGATCCGTGTTAATTAATCGCCTTTACTATTTCCAACTAATTGTAACAGTGACAAACGGACGATAATAAGATTCCTTCTCCTTTCATTACTTTTGTATCCTTCGTATAAACTTCTTCTTTCGTTTACTCAAATATAAATACACTTTTGAAATTATTCATAATCGTCGAGATCGATTGGTATGAAAAATGAAAAAGGAGATGAAAGAAGGAAAAATTAATATATGCAAAACTTTTATCATATTTCTCGAACGTTGAAATGGCCCACGAAAAGAGAAAAAAAAAGAGGGAAAAATATATTCAACGATCGAGGGTGGGATGGTTAGAAACAAAGAGGAGAAAGAGAGCTTTACCTACTGGTTTGACCTCCGTATTTGCATAACACCCCTGGCATGAAGCATGGCATGAAGCCCATGTATGCGTTTTCTTATCTCACCCTAACAAACCCTTTTCTACGCGCGAATAGTCGACGTGATGGATACGGTACGGGCACACTTTCTCTTTCTCTACGAGGAAGGAGAACAGAGAGGAGAAGAACGACGAGCATACGGTCGACTCTATCTCTCCCTTTTCCTCTTTCCCCCCTCCTTGTCGACTAAATTACTGCTTTTAATTACGGCCGTGGACTTGCGCCCTTGCGCCAATGTTACACCGTACGCCATCCTCTTTCTCTTTTCCTCTCTTCTTCAACCCCTTCCAACCCTCTTTCCTCCTTTCCTCCCTTCCTCCCTTCCTCCCTTCCTCCCTCCCATCTCGTGTTGTCGTGTAACTCGAATCGTTTCGCGTATGCATACGAAAAAGACACAGAGAATGGTTGAAAGTGAGAGAAAGAGGGAAAGAGAAAGAGAGAGAGAGAGAGAGATAGATAGAGAAAACGAGGGAGACTCGCGTAAATTTACGACGCGTGTCGCGATCGAAATAATTCAATTTACCGAGGATTAATTATAGAGCAGGAAATTCGACTAATTTCCCTCACGGATAAGCTTTAAAACACGTTGCCCAGTCATCAGAAGCCTTTTCCTTAGAGGAGACGGAAAATTTCGACAATTCGTTCGTACATCCGTCAGTTTACTGGTTTGAATCAATAAAGAGAGTAAAAGAGCAATGAGAGTAAACTGCGAACGAAAGAGAGAGAGAGAGAGAGAGAGAGAGAGAGAGAGAGAGACGAAGTAGCGAGCACACGTGCAGTTCTCTTCTTTCGCGCGCAAAAGTTGAGAATTTGCATATCGGCTAAAAAGCTCGGCAATGGAAGGTCGAGTAGCTCGCTTCCGACGGACAGGAAAGAGATTGCTCACTCGTGTTTTCGCGAGGATCAACGCTCAAACGTAAATTCGACGGCTTCTACCTACCTTTGGCGCTGCTTAATTAGCCAATTTTCAAGTGCCCACTTTTAGACCATGCCTCTCGTAATATTTTCGGTCTGAAATGCGATGGAGGCTCGAATATATGGGGAAATACGATTACACGATCGTGAAGTGATGTCGAGGACGTCAAAAATTTTCACTTTTCGTTTCCTCTCTCTCTCTCTCTCTCTCTCTCTCTCTCTCTATCTCTGTTTCTCTCTCTCTTTCTCTCTCTCTCTCTCTCTGACTCTAACTCTATCTCTATCTCTTTCTCTCTTTCTGTTTTATTCAACACACACGATAAAGTCTTGAACTACGATATTAATGTTGGTATGGTGTCGATAGAAGGATTATATTTTTCTATATGCAGGTTACACATGTGGAACATGTTGATTTTGTATTTTAATCTCTCTCTCTCTCTCTCTCTCTCTCTCTCTCTCTCTGTCTGTCCGTCTTTCTATCTATTTCCTCATTTCTTTATATATATATGTATATATATGTATCAATAAAATTGAAGGAAGAAGGGAAAATACACACACACATATATATATATTTCATAAATATGTATATATATTATATATATATATTTTGTAAGTATATATACTTTTATTTCTCTTTTTATCTTCGTTTCTCTTCTCGTCGATTTCCCCCTTCCCTTTCTCTCTCTTCTCTCCCAACATCCACGAGTATAGACAGCATCGAGAAAGTTTCACGAGGTACGCGTCGACTGTTCGGAAGTTAAACGAACGACTCCAATTATGCAGCTCGCCGTTGCAACCAGTCGGCGAGCACTCGGTACTGTTTATTTTACAAATTTATTATCGGCGTTGTGTAGTCTCTCTTGCAATCGCGAATCTCCCTCTCTCCCACCCTCTCTCTCTCTCTCTCTCTCTCTCTCTCTCCTTCTCGTTGTTCGAAAACTTTGAAAACTTTTCCGGTACACAATTTCTCGAATCGTGTTTTTTTTTTTTCTTTCTTTCTTTCTTTCTCTCTTTCTTTTTTTTCTGTTTTTACCTCCTTTTCCTTTTCTCTTCATTTTTTCCCTACGGAAGGTTCCTTCTTCGAGAAAGTCAATTCGAGCCGTTCGAACGTGGAAAAGGAAAAGTCGATGGTACGAGAAAATCGCTGACCGTTGACGTGCGAGTCAATTTTCTGCTTGCCGGAGTGCCATAACTCGTGGTAAAAAATTGGCCGGTAAAAAAAGAGAGCGCCTGTCACGAGCTAATGAGAAGCTACCGATCTCGTCACGCTTTCTACTTACTTGTCTGTGAACGTTTATCCAACATGTGTACACATGTTTGCTAGGATGGTTCAGTGTTTGTGTGAGCGGCCACGTTCATGCTTCGGCCATGAATAATTAAACGGCCCTGGCCGGCACGGTCGCTACCGTGATCCTTAGGCGTTGACCGTAAAAAGAATTATTAAAACACGCCCGCGGCCCCTTGTCCAACGTTGAATCGTCCATAGAAAGGATTAAGTCCAAGCTACGTTATATATCCGTAGCGAATTGCCCGGTAAAACGTCATCAACGATCATCTATGACGTAGCTAGCGTTAAACTATCACGATCTATTCAATGAGAATCCTTTTAATCCGGTGTCGGCTCTAAGAACATGAAATATTTTATATTCTTCGTCAAGATCCAAAGAAAAATGTTGAGAAACCTCGTCGACATATTTCTGTTAAGAAAGAAAATATTATATATATATATATATATTTTTTTTTATTCGCTGTTATATATATTTTTAATCTGCTGTCTTTTAATAGCGTATATTCCTTTCGATAAATTTTTTTATGACAAGATAAAAAAAAAGTTGATAGACGTTCTAAATATATATATATATATATATATATATATATATATATATATATATATATATATATATAGTATTACATTATTAGAAAATTTTCAATTTATACGTATTTTATCGATAGAATAGGATATTGTGGATACAATAGGATATAATCGATTACAATAGGATTATCTTTACATGGTCGATTTCAATGATTCGTGAAATCAAATATTTGCTTTTATATCTAAAACGTCTTACACGATGTATTCTTTTTTTCTACTATGTTACCATTGAAATCATTGTACCATTTGTAGTATAAGATCCATTGGAAGATTAGCATTGAAAGTACAAAAAAAAAAAAAAAGAAAAAAGCAGAAAGAAACGATAGATGAAAAAGAAGAAAAAGAAGAAGAAGAATAAGAAGAAGAAACGATCGTTAATTCCGACAGGTGCGGTTTTCAGTCCGCTTTGCGGCTTTGCTTTTTATGAGAACGAAAAGAGAGAGAAAAGAAATAACGGGGAAAAAGATGGAAGAGAAACGATAGAGGGCTATCCCGGGTGAATACTTACGAATATACGATCCGATCGAATCTCGGACGCGAGTTCGTCGGTGATGCTGCGAGAATCGACGAGATGTGGCTTCGATTTGAGATAAGTTTCAAGCGGAAACCGAGGAAGGGAAGACTAAGGCAGCAGTACGTAAGACGTACAATCGCCGAAGCTTCGTATTTACGAGGGTTAACCTCCATAGAAATCTGCAATCTTTTTGCATACCAATACAGACGAAAGAACCACTATACAAACATAGAAATGGTCAGAGTCACGGATTACGAAGGAACACATATACAAACATACACATGAAATAAATAAATATATATGCAAGAACACATACAAACATATACGTGAAATAAATATATATATACATGTAAAGAGAAACTTGGCGTGGCGTACGTCAACGAAGGGAAGAAGAAGAAGAAGAAGAAGAAGAGAATTTTCGCAGGTTCCAGATCACAAAGCAGCAGCAGCAGCAACAGCAACAGCAACAGCAACAGAAGCAGAAGCAGCAGGAGTAACAGCAGCTACGTTCTTTCTGCATCTCATCCGTCGCTTATCTCCACGGTCTAAGGCGCACGCTCGTCGAGGTCTTTGGATTTAGTGGATCTTCTCTCGAACTGAGCTGATCGTACGTTAGTTACGCGGAGCCCGAGTATCCACACATAAATTTCTGTATCGAACAATGGGTAATTGTGCTCTGATCCACCCTCGAGACACGTTGCTCTCTTTACCTCTCTCTCTCTCTCTCTCTCTCTCTCTTTCTCTCTCTTTCTCTCATACACATACTCTCTCTTTCCATACCTGCAGATCGAGTATCATCCAGTTTGTGTGTTAGAGCGTGTATTAGGTTGAGAGTTAAGTGTGAGTGGGCGTTGCTCTTCGATGCCAGATCTACCGTGCAGATAGTCCAAGTACGCTCTGAGTTACGTCCTCTTCTCTCCTTTGCTGGTATATCTCTCTTCTTTGTCCTCTCTCTCTTTCTCTCTCTCTCTCTCTCTCTCTCTCTCTCTCTCTCTCTCTTACCCTCACTCTCTCCTTCTCTTTCTCTTTCTCTCTCTATGCCAAAAGCTACTCTCCAACGTCAGCCCGAATTATCTTGGCTCGAACCTTGCCCAGCAAATTCTCGCACGAAGTCTCGAGATATAGAAGGAAGAAGAGAGAGAAAGAGAGAGAGAGAGAGAGAGAGAGAGAGAGAGAGAGATCGTTTCCAGGAATCGATTTAAACGAACGATAATTCACGAGTAAAGTGTACCGAACGTAGATCTTGCTCCAATCACTTAAAGATGTGTGTGTATGTGTATGTAGGATTCCATATGTTCGATTCTCGAGAAATCCAAACGATTCTCAAGTTCCAACTGTCTCACTATCCTTTCTCTCTCTCTCTCTCTCTCTCTCTCTCTCTCTCTCTCTCTCTCTCTCTCTCTCTCTCTACCTCTCCATCTCTATCTTTCTCTCTATGTTTCTCTTTTGTGAGAGAGTTGGAGAAAATCTCGAATTCTCCAAGTTGCCGCGAAGGCTTCGCGTTCATTTCGCTACGCTGGAAATTCGAAAATCCTCGGAAATGGAAGTCCCATTACCTGCTCGTAGTTTCGGCGACTGCTTTTGGTCCAGTATTGCGAGAAAGAGAAAGACAGAGATAGAGAGAAACAGAGAGAAGCAGAAAGAGAGAGAGAGAGAGAGAGAGAGAGTGTGCACGCGGATAACTTCCTCGACGCGGTGAAATTGAACGGAATAACGCGAGCGCAAGGCTTCGCTTTCCTTTGTTCCATGAGTATTTCAGAGCCAAAACCGCAGTTACTCCAGCAGTCCAGTTTCGTCGTTCGCGTACGCTTGGCTTCGTTACCACGAATATTACCATATTCCGTGCATTGTCGCATACGACGTGCACGAATACGTACCAGAAATATAATACGTAACTGCGCACCTATATACGTACATATATCGCGGCACCTTACGAATTTACTTTTCTACTCTTGTGCCTCGTTAATCCATTTCGGTATAGGCCAACGTTCCTATACAAGTGCTTGATTCTTACAAGCTTTTGTGAACTTTCGATACGATATTTCGACGTTGAATTACAACTCTTGTCTCGCGACAAGTTTTACTTTTCTTTTCTTTCTTTTTTTTTTTTTTTTTGTAATTAATTTTCTTTTTCTTCTTGTAATTAGATTCGTACGTCGATATTCAAAGTAAAGTTTGAATAATTTTAATATCTTTTACTTCTCTTTTTTTCTTTTTTTGTTGTTGGTTTTTTTTTTTTCTTCTTTTTTTTTTTGTCGTATCTCTCGTTCGAACTCCGTACGAATTATTAATTTAGACGAGAGAAAAAGAAAAAGAAAATGGAAAATATTATTTTGGAAAGGTGATCAATTTTACATGAAATGAATCGGTACTGCTCGTTTTTCATTATATTTAGTTCAAATAGCCGAATAAATATTTACTATATTCCATATGTACAGGACTTGACGTTTATATTTCATGCGCTGATTGTGAGATATAAATTGACCTGTTAATATTTCTCTATAAATTGTCAAAACAAGGACTCTCCATCGATTTATACCAATTGGAACTTATGTAAATCGATAATAACGATGAAAACGTTTTCTCTATTATTTTTCTATCTGTAAAAGATGAAAGATTATCTCTTTCGATATTATTTTAAGAAAACGACTTGACAATAAGAGAAATCTCTGTGATTAGGTTCCACCTAATCGCCAGCATGATCTTAACCCTAAAGTGCTCTTGTACGATGGATGTCTTGCTTTACGCGCATCATCAAGGAACCGAATTAGGGACGATATCGTCTTGAGATACGAACGACGTTACAACGTCGTTATAGGACGACGTACTGCCTACTCAAGACGCGTTAACGGTAATTGCGTCGATGGAAGTCAATCCTGTTACCTACGTTCCTGCGTCTGTCCGACGTGATGTGAGAGAAATAGTCCAATTTAGCTCGGGCCAGGCATACCGAAATTCGGAGACATGACCGAATCGATGTCCTACGAATTACGATCCATTAGCGGTCTATTCACAAACTCAACGTCGTATTCATACTATCATTTGTTTTTTTAATTTTATTTATTTATTTATTTATTTTATTCTATTTATTTCTATTCGATTATTATAGTTAATTGTTGTATTACTTATTGTACTTGATTATTGTATTTAAAGAAAGATCAATTAAATATACCATTGGACGTAATACAATTTTTGATATCCCTTGTCTTGA
>NC_057687.1:1185327-1188550 GCF_014466175.1 Vespula pensylvanica
TTTAAAGAATATTCGTTTAGCTCTATTTAAATCTTGAAATTATAAAATTTTTTTTTTTATAAATTTAATTCAATGATTTATTTTTCTAATAAATCATTGACATTCCTCTCGAGATTCATTGTTAAAAGTATACTTATGTTATGCAAAATATAACAATTAGAAATTTAGAAAATACTCGTTTAGCTCTATTTGAATCTTGAAATTATAAAAATTTTTTTTTCTATAAGTTTAATTCAATGATTTATTTTTCTAATAAATCATCGACATTTCTTTCGAGATTTATTGTTAATACTTAATTGTTATACTTATCTTATATTAAATATAACAATTAGAAATTTAGAAAACGTCCACTTAGCTCTACTTAAATCTTAAAACTATTTAAATTCGCACGAAGAAAAGTATGAATTCATTTTTCTAATAAATCATTGACATTTCTCTCGAAATTCATTGTTAAAAATATACTTCTCTTGTACAAAATATAACAATTAAAAATTTAGAAAATATCCACTTAGCTCTACTTAAATCTTAAAACTATTTAAATTCGCACGACGAAAAGTATCAATTTATTTTTCTAAACCTATTGACATTCTTTCCGAGCTTCATCGTTAACAATATACTTGTATATTCCTAAGCAAAGTATATCAATTAGAAATGTATAAAATATTCGTCTATCTCAATTTAAATCTTCAAACCCGACCGAGTCAAAGTCTGTACGAATCGACTGTTATAAAACTGAAATAAAAACAAAAAAAAAAAAACAAAAACAAAACAAAAGAAAGAAAGAAAAAGAAAAAAAAAAAAAAGAAAAATGAAAGAAAAAAGAAAACAAGAAGAAGAATACAAGATCCAAATAAAAATCTAATTTTTCGTTCGAATTAGCCTTCGTTTCCCCTTTTCGAGATAAGTTCTGATTAGGCTAGAGTACGACAACAACGACGACGACGACGACGACGACGACGACGACAACGAGGAGGAGTCTCTTCTCTCGTACCCGGTATTACGGATTATGAAAAGAAAATCCGATGTGCTGACGTCCACCCAATCAGATCTGCAAATAGGAATTAGTGTTGAGCCGCGTACAAACAATGGCGGCTCGATTGATTGACTTTTTGCTTCCCTACCCAGTACTGCGGTAGCTTCGAAATGCGTGGGTCGCTTCGTAAGCGAGATGCAACCTACCCCTTCGAACCAAGCAACCAACCAACCAAGCAACCAACCAAGCAACCAATGAAACCAAGCAAGCAAGCTTCGTTGCTGCTTGAGTTGTTAGAATATCCCTTCTAAACCACTCATCAGCAACTATCGTTGTCCTTCTTTTTCTTCTTCTTTTTCTTCTTCTTTTTCTTCTTCTTCTAATTCACTTTCTCTTTCTCTTCGTTGTCATCTTTTTCAACGCGTTTGTAGGAGACTTCGTGAATCCCCATCGGTTAGTGCGGTAGGGCGTGATAATCCTAGCCGAGAATGAGATCGCATGGCATAGCCTCAACCGATGAGATTCTCCCCCGAAAAGTATCAGCTTCCAGTACGAGCCCTACCTTATCGGATTACTCCTCGAATCCTCAACGATTGAAAGCTCCGATTCTCGCGGACAGTCAGTCGGTACCATCGAACACCTTCCGATCTCATGAACGTTCTCTCGTAAGTACGAATAATCGTTTAGTCGATTGGTAAACTAACTTGACTTCTTATCCTCTTTCTTCTTTCAACCTCTTGATTTTGTTACTTTCCTTTCGAAGTAATATCCTTCGACGATCGCGTACCACAATGTCATTGCGAGGAATTGGAATAGAAATAGTCAGCGTCTAACTTAGCGTAAGTAATTGTTACTTTTGTTAATTCGTTATTTCTTTTCTTGGAACTTCTTTTCTATGAACCGACGATGTGCTGTTTACATTCGTACGAATTAGGATTGATAAAGGAAAAATAAAAGGAAAAGCTCGAGATAAGTGACGTTTCTTTCGCGACGATCTATACGATGATTGTTTTGAAAGTATGTATGTATTACTACGTTGTTCTGGAGATTAGAAATGTTAGAAATATTTTCCCTCGTTCATGGGTACTGTTATTTTTGTTTTCTTGTCATTGTTAAGTAGATCGAAGATTTTACTCTTCTTCTTTTGGAAAACACACACACACACATATATATATATATATATATGTATATAATATTTATTGAATATTATATTATAATATTAAATTATAAAATATTATATATTATATATATATAACATAAAGTTATTCTATTTAATAAACTTTACTTGGTTGATCGTACGAACGATCTGTTGCAAAATTGTGATACTATCAAACGCGGTATTTCAAAAGTTATTTAAAATAAAATGAATAATTCGTTGTATTGATTGATCGCAAGATAACAAATTTTTCTTGTTGATTGACGTTTTTACACAAATCAAGAGTATAAAGGAGTGTGAAACACGTGTAGGTATGTACATGTAACACCAAAAGCAATGGGACGTAGAGAGAAAGAGACCGAGAGAGACTGAAAGAGAGAGAGAGAGAGAGAGAGAGAGAGAGAGAGAAAGAGAGATGGATACAATTCGTTCATGTACATCAACGCGATAGGACAATGGAGCGATTAACTTGCGCGAACGGGCCTGTTGTTTATCGTACCAGAATTATTTACTCGTCAGCAATCGGACGCTTAAATTATTCGTCGTGGGATGAGTTCGGACAGACTTTACATTGCTTTAATCGTTGGCCGATAATTCGATGGTATTAGAACCCTCCTCTCTCTCCTTTCTCTCTCTCTTTCTCTCTTTCTCTTTCTCTGTTCCTCTCTCTATCTCTCATCAAGCTAACACAATCTATTTTTGGCATAACCCATTATCAATATGAGTACCAAAGTACGTGTCCCTCGGCTTTTAATCAGAAATCGTATTAGAACTTCATTTCTGTTCGCTTAGTCAAATCTTTGTTGAGTATCGCCTACTACGATTATCTTTTTTAATTAGAGTTAATTATGCGATAATCTTTTATTTTGATTACTTATAAGAATAAATGATCATTCGTCTTATCATCGAAATTATATATTTCTAAACGATTGTCCTTTTTAATTGGAATTAAATATAGGATAATCGTTTATTTTTAAATTTATGGAAATAAACTGTTGTTTGTTTTATTATTGAAATTATATACTTCTAAACGATCATCGTTTTTAATTAGAATTAAATAAACGATAATCGTTTATCTTGATAAGAATGTTAAT